>NC_136266.1:64074168-64261668 GCF_964187855.1 Myxine glutinosa
TCCGTCCGTCCGTCTGTCCATCTGTCTCTCCCATAACTCCCACACCATGAAACCTGGTGGCCCCAAACTTTGCATGCATACACCGGGACCTCCAACAGATTGCAAGGATGAAAACTGGGTGTTTGGATGTGTTATAACATCCTTTTTGAAGATGATTAACGAGGTGCTCATTAGAAGAAAAAACAAAAACAATGTGGTGGTGTACCAATATGTTGGCCCGCCATCTTGGTCTGCCCACTGCACTTCGCTGGGTTCTTAAGCCGCCATTTTGTTTTTGCCTACTCAAACATGCCTTGGAAACACAATCGAATATCATTACATAATTGAAGCATATCATCAAAATCTGGATTCGGATATGAGGATTGGATGCTGTAGACTAAATAATGTCCAAATCTGGAGTGAAATCTGACAAAATTTACCATGTCTAGCAATTTTATAACTAAGTGTATATATACATTTATTTAAGCGAGGCTGGGATTCTCGTTGTGGTGTTAGTTAAAAAAAATTTTTAAACATAATAATTGTTTTTAACTTAATTGTTACTTCCATGGGAACTGCTCGGAGACAAGTTTTTTGAATTAAGCGTTATTATCAAAGAACACTATTTTAGTAGTTGGGACTGCTGTTACTGTTAGAGTCAATTCTGAAGTTGGAATTTTGAAGATCGGTTTGGGTTAAGAGTTTGTGAAGCTTATCTCATTGTGGTTTTTAACCGTGTGCGGAAATAAATGGTGGATTGGAGCGGGGAGGGGGGGGGGGGGAGGGGTGTTAGGGGTAGGATCAGTTGCAACTGCTAAACCACAAAGGATCTGAAAATGCAAAGCCTGTGCGCATCCGTTTGTATTTGGACATGTTCTTCTTCTTCTTCCGTAAGTTTGAATTTTGAAGATCGGTTCGGATTAAGAGTTTGTGGAGCTTATCGCATTGTGGTCTTTAACCTTGTGTGGAAATAAAATAATTGGGTTGAGTTGGGGAAGGGGGCTGGGGTAGGACCAGTTGCTACACCACTGCTAAACCAGAAAGCATCTCAAAATGCAAAGCCCGTCCGTGCGCGTCCGTTTGTATGTATTCGGACATCTTCTTCTTCTTCTTCTTCTTCCGTATGCTCAAAATAACGAAAATAGTTTTAAAAAAATACAAAATGAAAATTGATGATTTTATGCAGCCTTGACTTTTGAGCTTAGATATTTAAAAAAAACACACACACAGACACACACACGGACACACACACACACACACACACACACACGGACACACACACACACGGACACATGGACACACACACACACACACACACACACATGGACACACACACATGGGGACACACACACACACGCACACATGGGGACACACAAACACACACACATGCACACACACACACACACACACTATTCAAAGACTTATGGGAAGTTTCAAAGGGGCGGCAAATTGACATCTCGCCCTGAGCATCATTTTTACTCGATACGTCACTGCTCCACTGTAGTACCTGGATCTGTCTTTAAAATTCCCTCTCGATGAAGAACCCAGATTGTGAACATCATATTCCTGTCAGGAAGCGACCCATTGTTACCCGGCAACGCTGGGTACTTTTGCTAGTATGTGTGTATATATATATATATATACACAGACTTGGCGTTTAATATGGAATATATTGTTACGGACCGCGGATAAGGTGTTGATTTGCCGAGCGGATGGCGACCGTGGCCCAAACTATTAACAATTACTAAGACCCGATTCCTTAAACGTGGGCTGAATCGTGCCACAGGTTTTCAATGGGGAAAAGACAAAGGCAACACGGATGTGAAGAAGAGGAAGACAGAAGTAGGAAATACGAATATAATTTATTACTATTTACAACCAAAAGAAACCAAGGAGAAGGAAGGATAATAAAATAAAGCAGACAGAGGGACGGACCAGAAGGACACAGTGAAAATTCTAGCTTACCTATGCAGTCTTACTTAATACCCTGGACAGAACAAACAAAAGACGGACTCACACGAATGGGGAATTTGCAGGCAGGGATGATTGGAAGGAGGAATAGCTTGGCGGGAGAGGAAGGTTCAGCGGGGATCGGTCGGGCTGGAAGCGGACAGCCGCCGTCAATACTCGAGCTGGGATCGCCAAACCGCCGCGGTTCCAAACTGCACGGCGAAGCTCCCCCGGTGCACCGTGCGCTCTCCAAAGCTGCTCCTTAGAACTCTTTCTTGGTACCTCTGTGCAACTCTCTCTTGGCGCTTCTCACTTGGCACTTGGCACTTGGCACTTGGCACTTGGCACTTCGCACTTGTTCTTTCGCACTTGGCACTGCGCACTTGGCACTTGTTCTACTTGGCACTTCGCACTTGGCACTTCGCACTTCTGCCGTATCTCTGACTCAACTTCTCCAAGGCTTCCGCGCGCGCTTTTTATAATGCCACGGGCGATCCAGCCGCCGGCCTCTAGAACACGCCCATCGGTGAGCTCACCTCGGCCCTGATTGGTCGGCACGGGCTCTCTGGCTCCGCCCTTGATGACGAGGGGCGGCCAACGCCCTGGATTCGGCGGCTCCTCCCCCTTCTTCTCCAAGCCCACCTCGTGGCTAATGGAGTCGCGGTGAAAACCGCCCAATAGCTGCGGCGAATGCAGTGGGCAAGAGGCTTTGTTATTGACAATGAAAGGGGATCTATCTATTTGAATTTGGTGCAATGGAGGGTCAATTAATGGAAGACACAGCCTTAACCTACATAGAATAAGGAAATAAACTACCAACAAGGAGGAAATCTAAGATTTGCTAACGTGATTGTTTATGACCTAATTACAGGACGCACTTTGACCTTTATACACAACTGGAGGAAGGAGGGCGATATTTTTACAACAATTTACACAACAATAAAAAAACACAATTCTCATATCCACAACAATATATTTTTTTCTTGACTTGGGTTTACTTTCTTAACTCAGCATATCAATCTGGTGAGTTTCTTTTACACTTTGGTGATTTATTTCTTAAAAGAACCATGTCACTGATTGTCTGTCGCAGCAAGAAGTCAACAACAGGATTATATCACAGGTGGCATGGCAAAATGTACGGACAGGTGCATTTGATGATTGGCTTCACAGTCGGGTATACAATGGTTATTGCGTTCTGTATTAGTGGAAAACAACTGCTGCACGTCTCCAAAAGTTATTGCCGCTTCCTCTGGAGATGGTCCGTCAACTCGACAATGCTGTTTGTCATGGAGTGGTGGGTTTACGAAATTACGGCATGAAACAGCGTGCTATTGCTCGGCAGTATGGCATCACTCAAGGTCTTTTTGTATCCCATCCCACCCATGGGGTGACCCATACGTTTTGGCAAGAACAAGCACGTTTCCATGCAATACACAGCAGAACTAGGTCATTGATTAATTATTGATTGATCACTCAGTTCAGTACGACGTCGTGCAGTGTCTATAATTATACTGGGGCCGGTCTACGCTGGTACAGTCGTGTACACAACCCATTGGATCGCCAGTATTGGCATTATTTTCCCGGTTTATTTTGATTTTTGAATTTGGTATCACATCTAAACAAACTTTATTGAAGAATTGCATGCCCAGTGTGGATGTTCCGGGTCATTTTAGCCTTCACGAGAGAACGGGTTACTGTTAAATGGCCCTGATTTGAGAATTGCCGTATCTCACGAGGTAACCCGGGTTAATCAATATGGCGGCGTCATGGCGTAACCCGGGTCACCGCACGGTGGATACAACAACAACAACATGTATTTTAATGGTGGTGGATCATATGGTGGATCACATGGTGGATCATATATATATATATATATTACTTACTTTATACGTACTTACTTTTTCCATATGCGAAATTTGCATTTATGTTTCTTTAAATTATACAATGGACTACAAAATGTAAATGTTTCATGATATTTGTTATATTATATCACCTTTATCTATCAATATTGTTGAAATGAAGATCAAATAGCTGTATGTTGAAATATGTTGAAAAATTCCAAACTTTAATGGGGTGTACTTACTTCTTCACGTGACTGTATATACGTGTATATATATATATTGTTACAGACACGACTTTGATGTTATGGTGGGCCGAGCGGAATGGCCGCCGTGTCCGCACAAGTTACCCGATTATACTCGAACGTTGACTAAGTCGCGCTATGCTAAATCAATGATGGAAAAGACACAACGGCTGGATTAAAATGACACGACACCAAGGGTTCAGTTCTCAAGACCTCCAGAGGAGGTTATATTAGGGCGGAAGGTCAGATTACAATGACAAGAGGGACAGCATAGAAAGGCAGGCACTTAGACACACTCTTATCTAGCCCCGACAGACGACAGATAAACGGGACAAAACTGACTCACACGGGGATTGATGGCAAGGAGGGGCAGGTCTTCGATGGCTCAAGGTGCACCTTGGCTCAGGGGCAAAATCGACCCGGTCCAGTCCAAAGATGCGGGAGGTCTCACTCAGCGCTTGGAGGTGGTGACTTGTCTTCTCAAGCTGGGGGCGCATCTGACGTCACGTCCGGTAAGTGGCTGCGTATATCCGGCGGGGAGTGACACGCCCTCGGCTCGTTAGCTCCGCCCCAGATGGAATCGGTCCGCCCTTCTTATTGGGTGCGGGGGGGTTACCGGCTCCGCCCCTGACGAGGAGCTGACAGCCGGCCCCTTCGTGGTAACCCCGTGGAGCGCATGGGCAATGGCGGCTAACCACGCCGGTGTGAGGACGCACACTCCCCGCGCCGCGCCGCCCCCAAACTCCTCTGTTGTTGTAGTTGTAGTTGTAGTTGTTGTTGTTGTTGTAGTTGTTGTAGTTTCATGGGGAAGATGGGAGGAGGTAGGGGAAGGTCCTAAACTCACTACTGGTGCCATATAATCACATTCTGGTGCAACGAAGAGTCAGAATTAATGGAAACGAGTCCTTAACTGACATAGACTAAGAATAACTAGCAAGATGTCCGAAAGTTGTCTACGTGAGATGCGGTGGACCTGGGCACGACATTTAATGGGGGAAAACGGGGAAGGTCGGTTCTACAGAGTGTTATTTACAGGCAATGGGACTAGGGAATGGGGGATTGGGGATAGTTGGGGAGTATTGGGGAAATAGGGGAATATTTACAAGCGGATATGGATAGAGGCCAAATCCCATATCCGCAACAATATATATATATGTGTATATATGTTGGATTTGAGACTTAGAACTTGGGACTCAAAAGACTCAGAGAAAAGGAGCAACGGATATATTTATTAGAACTCGATTACTCAAGCTTGAGGACAGCAAAGGTTGCACTGAAACTCACAAGAAATGACCAACAGTACAGCAAGATGCTCTGAATTAAATCAATTAAACCTTGCTTTATATAAGGAATATCAGGGGTGGGGTTAGCTCACAAGATACAGAGATAGAATGGGCTCATTGGTCCCAGAATGGGCTCATCGGTCCCCCCACCATAGTCCCATCCTGTTGTTCAGTTAGTTAGAGGAAGCTCATCAAGGCCACTCATAGGTTAACTCAGATAAGGAGATGGTCAGCCATCTGTGGCAACCTGTTTACAACTTTCTGTATAGAACTTTGGTTGAGAAAGAACAAAGGGAGGGTGAATACTCATAAAGGTGTCAACATTCAGGATATTGGAAAAGTCATGAGGAGATAAGAACTGTAGCCAAGGCCAGCTGAGGAGAACTGAAAGATTGTGCCCACACAGGCTAAGAGCACACAGGAAAGAACTCCTTATTAGGATATTACACATCCTCAAAGCACAAGAAAGAACTTAAGTATTATAAAGAGTTCAGTAATAAGGAAAACAGAACATATAATTGGTTATACTTGGTAATTGGTAAAGCAGCATAATAACAAAGGGGGAGGGGCATAATAGCTCCCTACATACCGCCCTTTTGGATCTAAGATACAAAGTTATCTATGAGCCAATCAAAGGCCTTTATTTCAAAACAAAGCAGAAATGAATCAAATCAGAAAAGCCATTCAACATATCACGCGAAGGCAGCCGGTGAGCATGTCCCGCACGCAAAGCACCACACAGTACCCAGTAGGATGATTCGCGTCTGTATGTGAGTATGCACTGTAAGGCCGTAGAAGCAGGGTGAACAAATGGCATAAAGGAAAAACCTCCAAGTGAGGCAAAACAGACAGTGTAAAAGATTCACTAAACATACCACACGGATGCCTCCCAGTGAGCATGTCTCGTACCCCGTACCGCACAGCGCACTCAGCAGGAAGATCCGTGGGCGTCTGGGTGCAAGTGGGTGTTAGTGGATGTATGATGTAAGTCGGGTGTAGATGGGTGTATGAGGTGAGACCGTAGAGACATGAAGATCGAATAGCGTGTCAAATCCCCAACGAAGACCTCTGGTTCCACCGGGGTCCACACCCAGGGAGATCTCCGACCCACCCTTGGTCCACAGAGGTGCAGCCGGACTCCCCCCCCAACTGGAGCTCGCCCAGGCTTCCCCAGGAGAAATCCTTGGAAATCGTCAGCGCTCAATCGATATTCATGTTCATGAGGTCTCTTACATGCTGGTGATCTGGGGAAGACACAACATCGTCAGTATCAGGTGGCTCAAACCTATGGCCATAAAACAAAGCATAACGGATTTCAAAGGAGGGAGAGCAACTTCCTTTGGGTCAAAGTCGAGATCGTCCGAGGCGATGCTGCTTCCATCGCTGTTATCCATGGACGAATCTCCAAAACAATCAGATTCGGAACTCGGAGTATCTTCATGATCGAGTTCCTCTCCATCCGGGCTTGGGATAGCAGCAGGGTCCAAATCCCGGACTGGGTCAGTGGCGTTTGACTCACTGTGGGCTTGTGAGACATGAAGATGAGCTCGTGATACATAAAGAGGCAAAGCCTGCATTGAGACATAAACATCAGCCGGGGGCCCTTGCATGTGGCCCCCATCATCACCGGTAACATCATCAGTAACATTATTCTCAGGTGGCGTAGGCTTGCGGCGTCGGCGGTCAGCAACAGTCATAGCCGTACACATCGAGAAGAAATGAGAGGAGTCCTTTAGGAACTCGTTGACGTCTGCATGCGACGCGTTGGGGCCCAGAGGAATCGGCCTCCTGGCGGCCTGAAATGCTTCGAGGTCCGCAAATGTGTAATCGACATTATTATCAGTAATATCAACAATGGAAGAACAATCTTCGGAAGCGGAGATCTCATTGTCGCGGCCCAGTGACTCGTTCGGGTCGTCGTTCCAGGATCCGCGATCTGCAGTCACGTCGACGGCCGGAGTGTCATCTGGACCCACGGTCAGCTTGTCGGTCATCACCATGGCCTTTTCTGGTGTCGTCTTCAGTGTCCATCCTGTGGTAAACTTTCTCACACACGCAAGGACTAAAGCCTCGATTAGTACACAACAAACCACGATTCCAAGGACTATTGCCAAGGCGGTCAATATCTACTTTACTATCTACCTGTCCATCCTTTGGTTGGCGGCTTTTCCTGCCGTCTCGTCCGCCCTTGCATTGCCCCGAACAACGTCAGTGTCCGCCCTTTGATGGCCGCGACATTTATCACCGCAATAGCGCGGGGAAGCAAAATGCTTTGGAGTAGCCCTCCCAATTCTACCACGCGCACCACAGCCCATATCCACCACAATTTACCTGTACCCTCTACCTATTTTAAACTACTATCCACGGGTATTCGTGAAGGGGGTCCATCTTTCCCAACCACTCCCTTCGCACCAGCCACTCCACGTTGTCCATAAACCTCTGAGACACACACACAACCTGTCCATTTCACAGTGAGGTGGGGTGCAGATCAATTCTGAAATAACAAAGAGGGTTTTGTCTGAAATTCGTCTCATGAAAACCCATCCAAGAGTCCAGTGTGACAGACAGACAGACACATAGACACACAGAAAACCCCAGGTACACATTCAAACCAGCTTGTCCCCAGATCCACAAATGTTCACTTTCTCCCATTATAATCCCCTTATTTCATTTCCTGTGCAAATTAAACCGACAGTTCAACCAAGGTCGCAGCACGAGTCGGGCCTGGTGTGGGAGTGAACCAGATAAGACTTTGGCTGAAATGTACGCTGGCCCGACCAAGCCCGTTTAAAGGAAACGCATGTTAAATGCAGTGAATTTTCTTCTACAAATGGCAAAATGAAATTGGACGTAGCTTTTTAAAGCACTTTTGACAATTTCCACTTTGGACTTTTGGTCCAACCACCACTTTTGGTTTTGGTCAAACTTTTGACTTTGTCCAATTTCCAGCTAACGTTAACCTTTAATTTAAACCAAATTGCAACTGAAGTTATTTTCCTGAACCCAGGCAGTTACATACATCCCTGCTCACGCCACACAAGACAACAGGTGATCCACTTTCAACAGATACCACACTACACAGAAACCTTTGGCAATGCAACAACGAACTTCCAAAAACAACAACAAAACATTTAATCCACCTCAATGGCTCACCTAGCAGCTCATTGTGTCCCGGTCTATCTCTTCTTGCATCTACACTGTTCACAGCAAGTCCAATTCATCCTTTAAGTCACATGTACCCAGAGTATATGAAACAACCACTCAAACTTAATCCAGCTGCGCATACCGTTTTCCCAAAAACTCACAGAGCAGTCCAAATCCAGACCAGTCATGCATTTACATGTAAATATTAGGTATAGTATCTAAAATTAAACAAATGGTCGACTTCCGGCTCACAGATGAAAAGCTTGTATCTTTAAGATTGATCTAAGCTTCCAACATTTCAAATCGTCACTTGAAACATCAGCTTATATCAAAAATACTTGCTCATTCCTGGAATCGCACGTTCAACCCTTTGTGTCATGACACAATATCTATTTAAATAACTATTTTCCATTTATACATTCATAGAAATGTTAGCGTCGGTCACAATCCACATGGATTGTAGCTGTCAGCGAGCGAGCCATCCATTCCATACAAGTTATTTCACACAACCATTCTCCATACACCTGGGTTTGCACACCTGTGCCCACACACTGACTCCAGGCTTCTTCATTCAATACAATGCACTCACCCCCACTCACAATACTCTGCTCAATAGACAATACTCTTCTACACACACACACAGCGTCATTTGATCTAACTACTCCCTTCTGAAACATGCGCTTTGCAGTCACCCCTTATATTATTGCGCTCCCCCATCACTACAATACTCGGAGCACACTGACGTCATCTCCCATTTTCCCCGTCCCATATGCACTAGACTATAGGAATTAAAATTAAAATTGAACATAAATCCACAACAACTTAAATCAACATAAAACCCAGCGGTTTTATCAACAGCCCAGCCACTTTCCTTGTTCGCTCTCCTTCTGTGGAACTGTAACCTTTGCCACTTTGTTGTCTTTTCTCTGCCAGTAATACAAACCGAAGCACACCTTTGTCTGCACATGTACTTTAACCATAATTATATGAGACCCAACACCAGGAGTGCTCCCTGGAGCTGCCATAACTCGCCTTCACACCCCATCCAACCACATATCTCACTCAACCTTGCCAAAATCCAATCTATTTACCTTTGTTGCACACAACATCTGTCCCCCATTGCCCATCAAAAGTGCCCACTCCACAACCCACAATTTTCTCAGGGTACACACCTGTCTTTACTGTCGAAATCCATGTTTCAGAAATATAACTCCATGGCCTGCTAGACAGCCAGACAGACACAACAATGAAACTATAACCTCCATTCTCCTTCCATGGTGAGTTTGTACCCCAATTTGTCTTGTCGATTTGTTCCATATTATTCCCATATTTTCCTATTCCCCTTCCAATGGAACGTAAATCATGGAAGTAAGTTACCAAAAGAACTCCCCTCCAGGCCAAAGGTGTGTATTTCACACCTCTACGGCATTTCACACCATGACATAATTTTAATCTTTCTCATTACACAGCTCATTGGCTCCCATGTCCTGTCAAGCCATGTGCAGCTTCACAATGTGCTACATCCTTCGGATGGACGTTAAAATCGACATTCCCGGCATGGATTTCAATATTTATCCAATAGCCAATGTTAAATTCAATCCCACCTGCCCAATAGCTATTATGAATCCCAATATCCCAATATAAATTGTTTCAACTCGACTTTCAACCAATTTTACCGCCAACAAACCACCATTAACCTACCTCCCCCTGTTATTTATTTATTTTTCGTAAATAAACAAATAAACAAGAAAATAACCTAGTCTGTTTATTGAAAATAAAAAGTTCCCATATGTCTTTCCCTGTAACACTCACCACGGGTGTGCACTCCCGCAAATACCCCCACTCGCGTGCTCCGATGTGCCCCCTCGCACACTTGCCACAACATAAAACTCCCATTTACTGGATTAAACCTTGGCCCTTCGTGGAATCGCACCACAGACTTACGATCAGACAAACAGGCAGACACGTCTTTCCTCCATGACATCATACATTGGGACCTTGTCAGTCGGATCACAGGCCACAGGAGAAATACAAAAACCTCCAACCTACTCTCCAACACCGTCAGGTTGGAGAAAATATCCGAGTAAGTGTTTCTACGCCCCCTTAACTATTTCTAAGCTTTCTATGCAACCTTTTAAAACTCACAATAGTTTAATTTCAGCAAGATTTTCTTTACTATTTTCCCACGTCATTCATGCCTAATACACCTCACACATCCATACATACCGCACAAGTAGCCAATACCAATCGACATTGCATACAAGAAACCCTTTCATACGTCAATGACACACACACACAATGGACACAAATACATACTTCAATGACAGACATCCATATATACATTTATTGATTCATTCATATACCAATGAGTCTCTCGGACGTCGCGCGAACACCGGATCGACTCCAACCATGCACCTCCAACAGCCACTCCCCTGCCAACCTAGGCAACGCATTTTAAATCATGCGTTTCCCTATACATTCTCCATACCACGTGACTGACAAGCCAGCTCGCATTTCAAACCACTGCGCACATTCAGCAGTGTGAACAGTCGCAAAAATTCACAGCACAACGACCTGAGTGGGTCGTGTACAACGCCTTATGTCTCAATCATTCAAAAGAAAGGGGATTCTTAGACCGGGGTGGAAAGGGTGAGTCGGGGTGAAAAGGGTGGGGCAGGGAGGGTGGTGTTGCCTGGAACCCCGGGACAGAGCTCAGGGCTGGGAGGGTAGGGGTTTGGTATCTGCCTGACCCTCCCACGGGGACTTGACTTTCAACGAGCGGCATCAGTCACTCGTTAGCCTGCCTCTCTATTTCCTTAACCGCTTCATCCTGCATTTTATTCACCTGTTTCCTCAGGCCCTTGAGTTTTAATACCTCACCGGCCAGGCTGGCCTGTTTCGATCTTGCCTGTCACTTCATCGCTTCTTCCTTCCACCAACCAAAGACTTTCCAATAGTCAGGTGGGAAGTGTTTCGTGTCCTGTTCTAACTTTTCTAATGCCCCATACAACACGTCCAATTTTTCCAGCGCAAAAGACCCTCCTTTGGGCCACGGTTCACCTAGATCCTTAGTCAGCGCAACCCATGACTTCCCTGGTCTCGCAGCATCATAGCCATACCTCCGAAACATGAAAAATGCTGGGGTATTTCTAAGAGGTTCACCTGCCTTTACAGTCTTATTACCCATCCAGTTCCCCATCCTAGGAAAATTTAGTTTACCGACGTAGCCTTGTACTCGTGAGGTTCGTCCGCCTCGCGTTCTACCTAACTCTGAAAGGCTCGTAGCCTTGTGTACCCGTGAGGTTCGCCCGCCTCGCGAAGTACGGCCTTCTACCTAACTCTGAGAGACCCGTAGCCTTGTACCCGTGAGGTTCGCCCGCCTCGCGAAGTACGGCCTTCTAACCTACCCTTACTGTACTCTCCTGGCGTCCTACGCCCTTATAATACTTCTAATCTTACTTATAATTCCGACGTCTCCCGGGTAGGCCTCGGATCGGGACACCGCCCTTATCCTTACCCTCACAACCCAGAGATCTATTACCCCTTAACCTCGGGCGCCCAACGTGGGCACCCCCCTTACGTAACGTTACCCTGACGAGTCCATAAACAGTCAGTTGCTCCGGGACCCAAGCGGTCCGTATTTAAATTTAGGTTCGTGGATCAGGTTCGAGCAGGGAACGGAACAAACGGCATCCGAGCAAGAGAGTGGGTTACAATTTGGACTGACCCCCATGCTATAAAGGAAAAAACAAAAGAAAAACCCACAGCTCACCTGACCCGGATCAATTGCTAGCTGGTCTCACCACTCACTTGCCTGGGACCGCGTCCCGGACTGCACAGACTGATCGACACCGCTGCCACCAGTTGTCGGATTTGAGACTTAGAACTTGGGACTCAAAAGACTCAGAGAAAAGGAGCAACGGATATATTTATTAGAACTCGATTACTCAAGCTTGAGGACAGCAAAGGTTGCACTGAAACTCACAAGAAATGACCAACAGTACAGCAAGATGCTCTGAATTAAATCAATTAAACCTTGCTTTATATAAGGAATATCAGGGGTGGGGTTAGCTCACAAGATACAGAGATAGAATGGGCTCATTGGTCCCAGAATGGGCTCATCGGTCCCCCCACCATAGTCCCATCCTGTTGTTCAGTTAGTTAGAGGAAGCTCATCAAGGCCACTCATAGGTTAACTCAGATAAGGAGATGGTCAGCCATCTGTGGCAACCTGTTTACAACTTTCTGTATAGAACTTTGGTTGAGAAAGAACAAAGGGAGGGTGAATACTCATAAAGGTGTCAACATTCAGGATATTGGAAAAGTCATGAGGAGATAAGAACTGTAGCCAAGGCCAGCTGAGGAGAACTGAAAGATTGTGCCCACACAGGCTAAGAGCACACAGGAAAGAACTCCTTATTAGGATATTACACATCCTCAAAGCACAAGAAAGAACTTAAGTATTATAAAGAGTTCAGTAATAAGGAAAACAGAACATATAATTGGTTATACTTGGTAATTGGTAAAGCAGCATAATAACAAAGGGGGAGGGGCATAATAGCTCCCTACATATATATATATATATATATATATATATATATATATATATATATATATATATATATATATATATTGTTACGGAGCCCAATGTCGGCCTCTGTTCCCCTTACCGAGGGGGGATTAATCCCCTCGTCTCTGACTGACCGATGGGGTCCCTGACGCTGCCCAGCTACCTCCGGAAAGGCAGGTGCACAGCCCCGTTCGTACCGCGGACAGATGTTAATTGCCGAGCGGTTTTAGCAACCGCGGCACGAACTATTAACAGAAACTAACCCGATTCCGAAACGTTGGCCAAATCGTGCCACAGGTATTCAATGAAGGAAATCACTAAGACGACACGGATGTGAAGAAGAAGCAGAACAAAGGTAGGAAATACGAATATGATTTATTTACTACTACTTACACAATCAAAGAAACCAAGGAAGAAGGAAGAATAAGAAAATAAAGACAGAAAGAATGGAAGGAGACACAGTGCAAATATTAACTTATCTAAACAGGCTTAACTTATACCCAGGGACAAGACAAGAGACAGACTTCAAGCACACTTACACGGGGGATGATGACAGGAATGGCAGGAGGTGGATGGCTGGAGGGAGAGGAAGGTTCAGCTGGACGCTGGCTGGGGCTTGATCCCGCACGGGACGTCGGCCTGGACCTCGACGGCCACCGATGCCACCGATGCCACCGCAAACTGGTTCCCGCCTAGCAGCGAGTCGAAGCTGCGTGGTGGAGTCAACGCTGCCTGGTGGAGTCAACGCTGCCTGGTACTGCTCGTGGGGCTCTGTCACTTCCTCCCTCTGGACTCATCTGCCGCATCTCTCTCTGACTCTTTCAAAGGCTTCCGCACGCGCTTTTTATAGCGCGCCTCCCAATCAACCTGCGCCACGCCCGAGCTGGTCTCTCACCGGTCCTGATTGGCGGGTCGGGGCTCGCTGGCTCCTCCCCCTTCTTCTCCGATCTGACCGCGTGTTCAATGGTGGTGTTTTGCGGCGAAAACCACAAAGCAGCAGCGGCGAATGCAGAAAACCGCACGCCGAAAACCGCCCAATGCAGTTGGCAATTGATGACAAAAGGGTAATGCGAAGGGAATCTACCTTATTTGAATTTGGTGCAATGGAGTGTCAATTAATGGAAGACAAAGCCTTAATCTAATACACATAATAAGGAGATAACTACTGAACAAGGTGACTATGATTGGCTATGTGATTGTATATGGAATAACTACGGGGACGACCTTTGACCTTTACACACCAAATGGAGGAAGGAGGGTGATATTTACAACAATTAAACACAATTCTCATATCCATAACTATATATATATATATATATATATATATATATATATATATATATATATATATATATATATATATATATATATATCCCCAAATTCTGTCCGTGGTTGCACCCCATTTTGCCTTCAGCACCGCCTCACTTTGTCGAGGCATGGACTCTACAAGGTGTTGAAAGCATTCCACCGGGATGTTGGCGTGTGTTGACTCCAATGCTTCCGAGAGTTGGGTCAATTTGGCTGGTCATGGTTCTCTATTCCGAATGGCTCATTCAATCTCATCCCACAGATGCTCGATTGGATTGAGATCTGGTGATTGGGCAGGCCACTTCAGTAATCTGAATTCACTGTCATGTTCGTGGAACCATTCCTGGACAATCCTAGCCTTGTGGCATGGGGCATTATCCTTCTGAAGAAATCCATTCACAGATGGATACACTGCTGCCATGAAGGGATGCACCTGATTGGCAATGATGTTCAGATATCCTGTGGCATTCAAATGTTGCTCCACTTTTATAAAGGGGCTCGATGTGTGTCATGAATACACACCTCACACCATCACATCGCCACCTCCAGCCTGCAATGTTGACACGCGGCATGATGGATGCATGATTGCATGTGCTCATGTGGCTTTCTCCATACCCTAATACTCCCATCAATGTGAAACAGCAGGAACCACGATTCATCAGACCAGGCAATGTTTTTCCAATCCTCCAGTGTCCAATGTTTTTGCTCCTTAACCCACTGTAACCGCATGTTCTTGTTTTTTGCTGAAAGAAGTGGTGTGCTTTCCATACCCTCTGTTTCTTTTCTCTCTGCATGGCTCCTTCTGCCCACCGGAAGCTCTGCTGTGTCCTCTCCCTCAGCTCTTCTTCTTTGAGCTTCTCTTCCCCCCATCCCATGTCTTTCTGGGGGGAGTCATCCTACGGGCTGTCCCACCCATGGGGTGGCCCCAATGAAAAGTTATTTTCCCTCTTCCGGAGCTCCACAATACAATACGCCATCATGGCTGGCACCCACAGACAGAATGTGATGGTCCTTTTAAGGCACGTAGTGTGGGGTGCCTTTCCCAAGCACCTCATGCACTCAAACCTTCTGCCGCACCCCTCACACCTTACACTCAAACCTTCCACTGCACCCCCCAAACGCAATCCTTCCACTCCACCCATCACACAAACAATGCTTCCCCCATGCCTCCCACACTCAAACCTTCCCCTGCACCCCACACACTCAAACCTTCCCCCATACCCCACACACTCAAAACCTTTCCCCTCACCTCATACCCCCACTCAACAACAACCTCGTGAATCCTCCCCCCATCCTGCACCATCCCAACACCTCCTCCCCACTAACTCTAAAGGTGTGGACCTCACACATCGGAGGTCTACGATCTAACCTGACGGATCTCTCAATCCATGCCGCTACCGATAAATCAGACATCATCTGTTTGACATAATCCTTCCTCCCACAGGACGTCCCTGACACCTTACTCTCTCCCAGGTTATTGTCTCCTCCGATTTGATAGGCCTGGACCATGCCCCAGCAGTACCAGATGTACGATTTGATAGGTACCAGATCATCTCAGTTCCACTTTACACCAATAACTCAATTTCTCAATGCCCTTGTACTGATGTTGTACCTCCCAACCCCTGGCAGTACTTATGGCTGCAACTTCACCTCTGCTCCCACCTCTTGTTTATCTGTGTATTGTACCATCCTCCTAACAGTGATGACTCCATCTACATCTCTCTTAGCCAACATGGACAAACTTTTACGCACTCCTCACAAAACTCTCTTCCTCATTGGTGGCAACTAAATTGTCACCATGCAACTTGGCTGGGTGTTGGTACTTCTCCTTAGCCATGGCACTTCATCAAACGACTGCAGTGACACCATGGGACTGATTCAATCTGTGAACATTCCAATCCAGATATCTCCCAATGACAAATCCTCCTTCTAGACTTGGTGATGACAAACTTTCCTGCAAATGTCTCCTGCTCTTCCTCTGCTCCAATTGGTTCATCTTATCATATGCTTGTGAAAGTCAACATCTCTCTGGCTATTCTCAGAGAGCTATCTCAATGCTGGTGAGTCTGGCATTCCACTCAGGCAGATTGGCAGGGACTGCAAGCAGCAATCACTCTTCAGAACTAGTTTCCCATATCTACTGCCTCTGATGTTAACACAGCCTGGGAATTCTTTCACAGAAGCCTGCTCTCTCTCATGCAGAGATTCATCCTAACTCGTCTTCAATTATCCTCCCCTTCTTCCCGCCCATGTTACACTGAATCATGTGGTGAGGTAGTTGCTCTGAAACAACTTGCTTTCTCTTGCTTTAAGGCAAACCCGACCGAATGCAAACTCAGTGCATTCCAAAAAGTCTACAACAAGTGTGTGTCCATTCACACAGAGGAGAGCCAGAAAACAACATCTGTCCAACCACAAGAGTGAACTTTCAAACTTGGTTCGCTCCTCTAAAATCTGTCGGCGACTTGTTTAGTCTGTCTATGGTGTATGCTCCCCTTCCAACATTTTCCTCTCTTCAAATGGAAGCACAGCCAACTCCGCTCATGAGAAGGCCAAATGCCTCAATTCTGTTTGCTTCCAAATCGTGTGTACCCAACCCCTCACTCTCCGTACCCACCCTTCCCAGTCGTACCCAACTGCTCCTGGACTTTGTGTCTTTTGGACCTGAGAAGATGGAGATAGTTGTTTCAAGTCTGCAACTCGACTGGACGACCTCAACTCACGTGTCTTAAATTCTGCTCTTGCTTTTTCACATCCTTTCTCTGCCCTTTTCACTCTGCCATTTGTGCTCAGTCATTTTCCATCTGCTTGAAAATCTGCCAACATCACACTAGAGGCTGATAGAATAATACTTCCACAATTGAAAAATGATGTACATTGTGAAACACACTCGGAGCGGTGGTACAGTGACTTGGATAACATTTTCACTCTTTTGGGACAGAATATTTTACTTGATGTTTCACACCCTTTTACTTTAATAATTTCACACTTTGGAAAGATTCCAAACATTTACTGCACACATTAACACATTTACAACTGGAAGGGCACTCGGTAGAGAGCATACCTCCATCAGGCTGAACAGTTTACATTTCCTGTCCCACTGATAGGCCAGATCTGGATTCGGACCAGAACCAAAATCTAATCGGCTTGCTATTGTCGTCTAATTAACTCATCCACCAAGTTTTGTCATGTCGTCCACGACTTTTTGAAATGGTATGCTTTTCATATTTAATTATTTTGTCGAAATTCAAAAAAAAAAAAATCACTTTGACTTTATGGAGCAATCAGTGACAAAAAAATCTCAATTTAATCCATTTTTAATTCAGGCTGTAACAGAACAAAATGTGAGAGGTTGGACTACATTCTGAAGGCAGTGTGTACATGTTACGTTTGTAGGGGGTATGCAATACCTTAATCCAGGTAGAATGCATAGGTAGTGTGCTCCGACTGTCGTGAAGAAGACGTAACCCCATGTAATAAGTTGGAAATTTGTGTAGACCGTATGTCGTGGAAGAGCGTATCTTTGTCCCCATGAGAGGGGTGGGGTTTGTTAATTAGCTAGTGATTATGGGTGAATTAATCCCCTGTATGTAATGGCCTCTGTTCATTATGGCACCAGCAGCACACACAAATGGTAAGAAATCGCCCATTAACCACACTAAATAAAAACCAACCGGAAGCAGAACATTGAGCACTACCGCGGGTAACATTGACCTGGTAAGCAGACAGGCACAGAAGGTCCGTGAGGCCACGCCTCGAAGAGCAGTGATTGGTCCAGGATTTGATTGGCGCAAGAACTGCTAAGATGGGACCCGCTGATAGGAGCAGACACGGAGACGTCGTGAGATGATGTCAGAGCCTTGACTATAAAGGAACACTAGGCCGACATTTTCTCGTCTTGCGCAAGGGAGATTCATCACGAACTGTTGTGTCCCCAAATTTTGTCTTTCTTCTTCTTTCGCTGTCGTTGTGGCCTTCTCTCTTGTGTTGGGGTGCTCCGGAGCGAGGGACATTCTTAAAGAACGGGGACATATATGGTGCGCTCTTGAGCGATGGACATTCATTGTGAGCAGCCACAATTTTGTATCTCTCCGTTGCTGGATCCGGTGGTGAACAGTCGTGTTCTGACATCTTCACCATGATCGTGAGGAGGAGGAACTGTGGACTGTGAGGGCAAATTGCGACCAGCATTTGGAATTCAAAAAGTTTGACGATTGTCTTTCCCTGGTAGAAGGGGGAAGGTAATTGTAGTCACGGGGTCTCAAAATTTTGTCGTAAATTAGTGTGTGAAGTGCAACAACGTGTTTGCGAAATATTTAAAATATCTATTTTTTCTGAGGTAAAATACGTGCGAGGGAGAATTGCTTGGTCAGCACGTAATGGCGGACGTGAACGGCATGGGCCGATCAGGTGGAGGATCCCGAAGAGTATGGAAGCAAGCCGGAGATAGAGGGATTCTAGGATAGGAGTGGAACTTCCCCCGTCCCGATCATTCGTCCACCCCTCTCTCCTATGAGGGAGCCGGGGTCAATGGGAACGGATCCGATGGATATTCATTCCTCCACCCCTCTCTCCTATGAGGGAGCCGGGGTCAATGGGAACGGATCTGATGGATATTCAGGCCATTTTCAAATTAATGAGGGGAATGGAGGAACGAATGGAAAATAATAGGAGAGGAGATATGAATGCCCAAAAGGAACAAATGAAGGAAATGGGTGAGCGATTGGAGAACAAAATTAGTGCCCAGAGTGAAAAAATTGATGAATGGAGGGGGGAATTGAAGGGACTAATTAATGGAATGAAAACGCAAAAGGAAGAATAAAAGAACGATACACATGGGACACATAAGACGACATGTTTAGAGGTAAATAGGGGAAACTCAAATTTAAATGGGGAATGTTTGGCTGGAAAAGACCTCGAAGGCTGTTGGGCTTGCATGGATGTCACAATGCACCAGCAAGGGAAGGAATTGGGAATTGTGCAGCACCAGGACGGTGGTGCGGAGCAACACAGGGTAAAAATCCGGGTATGTATAGAAAAAGACCTGCTGGGGCCAGAATTGATTGGGGATCAGGTTAATGATGTGACATGGGGGCGGCTGGATAACTTGGACAGTATCATCGGGGAGGAGGTTGCTCAGGTCCAAGAGAGTCTTGGAGGTGAGGTGAGTCGGTCTGTCCCATATCTCCAGGATGAGATTCAAGCTACCAAGGGGACCCTCACCACAAACAACAATTGGGCAACAGAGGCTCCGAAATTGCATACTCAGCAGGGGTGGTGTTTTGGCTCCGAGCTGGATTCAGACATGGAAGAGTCGGGAGATAGCGTCTCGGAAAAACTGGTCCCCATAGTAAATTTGAAACAGCTGCAGGGAGGGGCAGAGCAACCAGAGGAGGGGGTTGTTACCTGCAGCTGCAGCGGTTGGACACACGAGGCCAATTTTTTCCAAAAGGAAAATTTAAATTAAATTTAAATTTAATTCGCAGTTTAATTTGGCTGGAGAGAGTTGGTCCCATGCTGCGAAATTCGGACCAGGAGAGTTAATTGGGGTCGGCCTTGGGGAAAATGTGCCCCTTTCAAAATTTGGTTATGCCAGCCAGCTGTAGGGCTGTGCTGGCAAGATTTGCAGGTGGGTCCGACCATGGGTGACATGGTACGACCTGGGCCTCATGGGGGGTCTGGTGGAGTGTGGCGTCCCTTGTCCATCGGGGCGCCGCCTGAGCGAGTGTCTTGGGCTGGCAGGGTCACTGGACCCTGCTGGAGGTTAAGACCTCTGGGGGGTCCGAGGTGGTTTCTCACAGGTACCTGGGATGGTGTATAATGAGGATCACTAGGGGGAGGTGTTGTAGGTCGCGCTTTGGTGGCGGCACCACGGATGGCCATCAAGGGCCTGATGTGGTGACCGCCCAGGCATGCGGCCTGGCAGCCTCTCCCTGAGACTCTTCGACAGCCAGCATGTGGTGACCTGCCATGCTGTGCTGGTCTATGGACGTGGGTTGAACCACATGGACAGGAATGATTATAGCCCACCGGACAACCATTGGGGCATCTGTGGAACATGATGGTGTGAGAATGACCTTCTACAGATGATCTGTTGTGATTTGTGGACTCTTGCCTTGGGAAGAGAGCCATGGGATTGTTGAATTAGGAATTTGGAACGAGCCGAGCAATGGGGCCATGCTCGGCTGGCAAGTGTATGGAGAAGCACCATTCTTTGGTGAAGATAATGAAATGTAAAGAAATAATTGGCATCAGTAATCTAAGGGTTAGGAGCAATCATTTAAGGGTGAATTTTGTGAAGAGGCTGTGGTAGCCACTGAAACCAGTGGCATCATTATGATCCAGGTGTGTTAGACCAAAGTGTTGGAGGCTGGGATAAACATAGATAGAGTATTAGGACACAGCCTTCAACTGACTATGGGGGCGACGGCTCCAATATTTTGGATGCGGGGTTGTGCAGATGTAGTTGGGTAGTCTGGGGGTCAACGTGGTGTTATGGGTGTCCGAGGTGTGTGGACCATGTCTTCTGGGTTGAGTCTCCTGGTGGAGCATGGCTGTCGGCTAGACCTTGGACATGGTCAAGTATGGGTGGTTACTGGGGGCTGCATGTGAGTGGACTGGGGGATGTGAGAGGTGCAGGGGACGTGATGTGGATGCCACGCACTGCGACCGTACCTCCCAGGTCCGAGGCCTTGGGAATGGTGTAGTTGGCAGCAGGTGCTCACCACATTGGCCACCTGGGATATTGTTGTCACATGCACACAATGACCAGCCTTTGCCATAAAGGCCTGTAGCTCTTGCAAAGTTGCCATTGGCCTCTTGGTGGCCTCTCTCATCAGTCATCCAGTTTGGAGGGACGGCCTGATCTAGGCAGGGTCTTGGTGGTATCATACGCCTTCCACTTCTTAATGATTGTCTTGACTGTGCTCCAAAAGATTTCTAAGGCCTTTGAAATATTTTTGTACGCATCCCCTTATTTGTGCCTTTCCACAACTTTATCCCGGATATCTTTTGAAAGCTCCTTGGTGCTCATGGTTGAGTCTTTGCTGTGATATGTACTACCCAGCAGAGGAAACTTACAGGAACAGCTGATTTTATTTGTAAATAATCAGAATAACTACAATTTAACACGTGGAGGCCAATTAATTTGGTGTGTGACTTTGAAGGTGATTGGTTACACCTGAGCTCATTTACAATTATTGCCAGTATAAGGGGGGTGGACACTTACGGAAACAAGATATTCTAGTTTTGTATTTTTAATTCATTTTCTGAAGGTAGTAGAATTTGTTTTTCACTTAAAAGTTGTGGATTACGATGTGTAAATTAAGGTAGAAAAAAAATCTGATTCAATACAATTTAATTCCAGGCTATAAGGCAACAAAAGGTGAAACATTTGAAAAGGGATGTAGACTTTCTATAGGCACTGTATAGCATTCAGGTTGAGTTGCAGCCTGTGAAAAGCACAAACCATGCACTGAATAAAGCAGTGTCAACTGCTGCACTGTTCAACAAAGCCTCATTCAGCCAACACGGTCTGTAGCAGCCTTTTATAGGCAAATCGCCAGTCCACCCCTTGGGGGAAAGGAACCAATCCACTGATGCGTTTTTCGCTCCCTGGTCATTATCAGCTCAGAATGGATTCCCCCTCTCCTCCCCACCCTGCTGCCCCATTCCCCCCCCCCCCCCCTTCCTTATTTCCCCCGAGGCTGGCAGGCTGTCTCATGAGGGAATACTGTATATACAACTTTCTCATGGTATGGGCTGCCAGTTTGTATGCTTGTATGCTTGTGTGTGTGTGTGTGTGTGTGTGTGTGTGTGTGTGTGTGTGTGTGTGTGTGTGTGTGTGTGTGTGTGTGTGTGTGTGTGTGTGTGTGTGTGTGTGTGTTTTTTTTTTAAAGTTATATAATGGCTTGGTCTGTGGTACGAACCTCTTCTTCTTTATCTAACACTCTCTTTTTTTTCTGTGGCTATTTTCAGTTTACATGTCTACAAACACATCAAACATTTTGTTGCAAAGATTGACAAAAGATCTACCACTATCTAAATTTAACTCGGGGCTGGCAGGATAGCTTAGAGCTATGCACACTCACCTTCGAGCTGTATAGCCTGGGTTCAAATTCTCACCTAGCTAGAAATGATCATCCTGGTGTTTTGCAGGCAACGTTGGGATGGACATCAACGTGTGCCGTTCCTCAGATGGACATTAAACTGGGAGTCCCGTCTGCTAGCATTAATGGGTGGATGTTAAAGATTCCATGGTGTCCTTCCTGAAGAGTTACCGAATTATCGCCGCCATCCTGAACAAATTCCTGCTATAACCTTCATTGCAAAATGTGTCAAAGGCACAGCCACACTTCCGGCAACGATGCAACCACCAGACACAGGCTGCATATGACATAAATGAATACTTATGACACATTGTGGTTGCAACACAAGATTATGACCATAACTGCAGAAAGAGCATCTATAATGCACTCACCAAGTAGCAGATAATCAAAACTATGCATATTTCTGGAACATTTAAAGAGTTTATTTGATGTATGTACTGCTTGGCTTATCTTCCTTTCACTGCACTTCATTATGCCATGGTGTCTCAGAAATCCATAATGCAACATACGCTAATGACCATCCCCTGGCATGCAGTTTATCTTCAAATTGTGTTCCTCTTCATGTGTGTTTAGCGAATATATAAGTTATAAAACAGAATGCAAAGACGCCTTGCTTGAAATTGAGAAATAATAGAGTAACAAACCCCCTCTCCCACCTTTGTTGGAAAGTTCTCATAAAACGGCCTTAAATACCTAAAATATATATTTGCACAGTGATGGGCCACAGGTATGCAGAGTTGGAACAATATAAACTAGAACGGCACTCGGTAGAGCACATACCTCCTCCAGGCTGAACAGTTTGTATCGGCTTGTTCTTGTCATCTAACCAACTCATTCACCTAGTTTAGTCATGTCATCCATAACTTTTTCAAATATCATGTTACATATCGCTTTTCTCCCAATCCCACAATGGTGAAGAATCACTTAGATATTAAAGAATTATCGTATCCGAATCCATATTCAGATCTTCTCCAAAATCGAATAGATTCGTCCTTGTCACACACCCAATCGGTCCACCAAGTTTCGTCCAAATCCGTCCATAACTTTGAGATATCGTGCCATGTATCGGTTTTAGCCCTATCTCCCAATGGTGAAGAATCACTTAAATTCTAGTAGCCGCATCCGAATCCGGATCTTCACTAAAATGGAATCATTTCATCCTTGTCACATACGCTACATCTCTGCGAAATTTTTTTTTTTTTTTTTTTTTGTATACAACATCGAGGCTCGTGAAAGAGCGAACATTAATCACACAGAAAGACAAACCGACACATAAAACATATAACATCGGGAGCGGTAGACAAGATGGGGAGAGAGGGGGAAGGACACAAACACAACATTTGAGAGCAGGGACCGAGAGACATGGAGACATCGAGAGATCTGAGAGAGGGTGAGGGCTTTGGGGGGGGGGGGCATGGGAAGGGGGCGGTGGGAGAGGTATAAAACATATGGACACTGCCAGGACTTCCAGGAAAGAAGTTGGAATTTCAAACAAGGTGGATCTGGGGTGAATTAGCGGGGGTAGAAAAGATCAAGGTTTTGGATGGGGGAAGATAAGAGATGGTGGTGAACAGCTGTTTTAAAGACCTGGAGGGAGGAGTGGGATTGAAGGGAGTGAGGGAGTTTGTTCCAGAGGCGGGAGAAAAGAGGAATGAAAGAGTGAAGGTGAGCA
This sequence comes from Myxine glutinosa, assembly GCF_964187855.1. Taxonomy (NCBI): domain Eukaryota; kingdom Metazoa; phylum Chordata; class Myxini; order Myxiniformes; family Myxinidae; genus Myxine; species Myxine glutinosa. The sequence continues at coordinate 64,098,266 of NC_136266.1, forward strand.
GAGAGCCGAGATTTCGGCAGTTTAACCATCAGAGGGTTGCTGGCAGATCTTGTGCGACCTGTAGGAATATTTGGGGGACAGAGCACAGAGAGAGCTGGGGGTGCAAGGCCGGAGAGGAGTCGGTAGAAGACAGAAAGACCACCTACCTGCCTGCGGTGAGTGAGTGAAAGGCCCTCAGAGATAGCTTCATCGCGGGAGATTCCAATAATTCTGAAAGCTTTGGTTTCAACAGCGTGAAGCCGAGCTAGGTGTGAGGCAGGAGCACCGGCCCATAGGGGAGAACAGTATTCCATTGAGCTGCGGATGAAAGCCTTGTATGTGGTGAGGAGCTCAGGTGTGCCGAGGAAGGACTTCGCACGACGGAGGATGCCCAGTCGGCGACTGGCTTTGGAGGCCAGCTTGGAAATGTGGTTTTCCCAAGAAAGATCATGGCAGATAGTGAGACCCAAAATCTTGAGCGACAAAACTTCTTGGAGAGGATTGTTGAGAAAGTAGATGGGAGGGTTGTCCAGTCGATCTTTTCGGAGAGACATAGTAAGAGTGTGAGATTTGTCAGGATTGAAAGACATGTTCCACTTGTTTGACCAGTCTGTGATTTTGTCCAGGTCTTCAGAGAGTGAGGAGGCAGCAGACTGCCGATCTGAGGGAAGAGGAATGGAGCGGCAGAGAGTGGAGTCATCAGCAAAGAGATAGAGAGGATTTTCGAGAGAGTCAGAGAGATCATTGATGAAGACCAGAAAAAGCACGGGGCCCAGAACACTGCCTTGGGGAACTCCAGCCTGAACAGGAAGAGGAGATGAGAGAAACCCATTCAGGGCCACACGTTGACGACGACTAGAGAGGAAGTCCGCCAGCCATGCGTGGAGATTTCCATGGATACCAAAGGAGGAGAGTTTGGTGAGCAGAGCGGGGTGCCAGACCGTGTCGAAGGCACGTGATATGTCGAGGGAGACAGCTCTAATTTCCTGTTTGGCATTGAGGACCTCCATCCATTGTTGAGACAGCAGAAGCAGCATGTCCAGAGTAGAGTGACCAGGTCTGAAACCAAATTGATGATCAGAGATCAAGCCATTGGAGAAGAGGAAAGATTTCATATCCGAAGCAATGATGGATTCCATGACTTTGCTGATAATTGGGAGAAGGCTGATTGGTCTGTAGTTGCTAGGATCTGTTTTTGCACCTTTTTTGTGCAAAGCGGTGATGTTGGCTGATTTCCAAGCAGATGGCAGTTGACCTTGAGCAAAAGAGAGGGTGAAGAGAACAGAGAGAGGGTGAGATAGAGCAGCAGAGCAGGATTTTAGGACCCGTGGGCTGATGCCGTCGGGTCCAGTTGCAGAATCAGGGTCGAGGGTTGACAGAAACTTTTCCACCTTGTCAGGAGGAAAGGACACGGAGTCCAGGAGCAGCAGGGTACGACTGGGTATGGTGGGTACAGAGAGGGATGGGTTTGGGACACAAGATTTAGAGGCAAACACAGAGTTGAGGCATTCAGCTTTTTCACGTGCGGAGTCAGCTGTGCAGCCGTTTGAGGTAAGGGAGGGGATGGAGGGGGAACAAACACCAGAAACGGATTTGACCAGACGCCACCAGGATTTGGAAGAGGGAGACAGATAAGAGAGTTCGGTCTTGAGAACGGAGAGATATTGTTTCCTGGCTCTCCTGAGGGTGGACACACACTTGTTTCGGGCTTTGTGAAAGGAAATGAGATTTCCTTCCGTTGGATTTGCTTTCCAGGAGACGAAGGCAAGTTGTTTCTGGGCAACAGCCTCACCACAAGATTCCGTGTACCATGGACGGGAGGAAGGGTATGACAACTGAAGACGAGATGGGATAAATCTGTGCATGAGAGAGAGCAATTTACTTTGGAAGAATTCCCAGGATGAGTTGATGTCAGAGGTGGTAGAGATGGGAGACCAGTCCAGATGATTGATGGCTGCTTGAAGACCGTGCCAGTTGGCCTGAGTGAAATGCCAGACTCGTCGACGCTGAGCAGGCTCCCTGAGGATGGTCAGAGAGATGTCCACTTTAACAAGGACATGATCAGATGATCCGATCGGAGCAGAAGAAGAGCAGCAGACATTTTCAGGGAAGTTAGTCATAACCAAGTCCAGAAGAGAAGATGTTCCGTTGACTGAGATCCGGGTCGGGAAATTGACAGATTGTGTCAGTCCCAGTGAGTCGCAGAAGTCCTTTGCTGAAGAGCCATGGCTGGTGAGAGAGGTACCCACACCCAGCCAACTGGCATGGTGACAATTGAAATCACCACATATGAGGAAGAGAGAGTTGGGATGAGTAGATAGAAGTTGGTCCATATCATCGGACAGCGAGATGTAGATGGAGTCATCACTGTTTGGTGGACGGTACAACACACATATGAACAAGAGGTGGGAGCGAAGGGGAAGCCGTAGCCAGAGGTATTCCTGGGGGTGAGGTGGAGAGAGTGCAGTGCAGGGCGAGTGAGGAAGAGAGTTTTTGATAAAGATAGCAACCCCGCCTCCAGGGCGAGGCTCAGGTCTATCATACCGGAGGAGGGAGTAGCCCGGGAGAGATACTATGGAATCAGAGACATCATAAAGGAGGAAAGTTTCTGTTAAGCAGATCACGTCTGGTTTGACAGAAGCAACCTGTATGGAGAGATCAGTTAAGTTTGAACGAAGGCCCCGGATGTTTGAGGTCCATACCGTTAATGAAGAGGAAGGGGGAGCATCAGATACAGAACAGGGGGGAGGAGGGGTAGGGTAAGATGTGGAAGAGGTGGAAGAGATAGGGAGAGCTGTTGAAGGTGTGTCAGAGATTTCAGAATAGCTCGGAGAAAGGGAAGGATGGGGCGGACAAAAGGTTTGATGGTGATTGGGTGAGCCACAATGAGGTGTTATTTGAGGAGGGGGAAGAGCGAGGCAGAAGGTTGGGGGAGATGGAGGTGAGAGTTTGAAGGGGGAAGAAGCGGGGAGGACGCTTTGAGGAGGGGGAGTGAGAGGGGGGAAATTGAGAAGCAATGAGGGTGGGGAGATTTGAAGGGGAGGGGTGAGGGGGGAGTTTGGGAGGGAAGGGACAAGGGGAGGGATTTGAAAGGGATGGGATATGGGGGAGATTTGGAGGGGAGGGGTGAGGCAGGAGTCTAGGAGGGGAGGGGCGAGGGGGCGTCTTGGCGGGGAGGGGTGAGGGGGTAGTTTAGGAGGGAGGGGGCAAGGGGGGAGATTTGAAACGGATGGGTGATGGGGAAGATTTGGAGGGGAGGGGTGATGGGGAAGATTTGGAGGGGAGGGGTTATGGGGAAGATTTGGAGGGGAGGGGTGAGATTGGATTTTTGAAAGTGTACGATTTATGGGAAACGAACATTTATTGCAAAATGAGTTTCTTGTGACCTTCGAGTTAAAAATACGTTTAAGGACGCTGGATGGAGGATGGAGTGCAGGAGAGTTTAGGGAATGTAGAAAAAAGGCACTATAGGAGATGGATATTTTTTTTGGGATGAATTGATTTGGTGAGCAAGTCGAAAGCAGCCTTTTAAAGAAGAAGAAGAAAAAGGTGTTATAAAATATGACGGAATACATAACTTGAGGGGAAAGTGTAAACATTGAAGGTTAATGAGTGAAAACTATCTGGGGAAATGGGGGAGAAACACGTGGTCGAAGAACGAACGAACGAATAAGAATGAATAAACGAATGAGAACAGAGAAGGAAATGTTTTTTTTTTTCTTTTTTGTTTTTTTTTTCCGAGTTGAGATTTACACAAGGAAGTAGGTAGGCTATGGGTGAAAAGCCTGGGAATACAGAGAACGAAAGTTATTGGATCACAAACGACGGACCGCTGAGAGAAAAAACAAAGCCTCAAGGTTGTACAGTGCACACTGTACAAGGCCTCAAGACACGACACGGCAAACAGACGATCAATTTATGAAAGATAAACACCGAGAAACAACCAAAGTTGCACACAATAACTTCACACACCGAAAGATAAATACAGTTTCGACAAAATACAATTGTGAACAGACTTAACTTCGAAAAACGTGGAGATTTCGTCCGAATCCGTCCGAATAATGCACCATTTCTTTCAGAAAATTGTTTAAATTAAAAAAATATTTTGGTATCCACATATGTATTTCTTTGGTTTGCAATGGAACAAAACAAAAAAAAGTTGAAAAAATGATGAAATCTTAGCTTATTCCACACAGAAATCCTAAATCGTAGCTGTACAATATTATTGGCACATTTTAGAAGTTGTTATGAATTAATTAATGCACCTTTATGAAGACGTAGAATTAATTAGATATCAAGGAGGTGATTCTCCTTTACTTTGAAATTGAACTCACCCATGGTGAGTTGCAGGTGCCTGCAATATAAAAATCACTCATTCAACCAGTTTGAATGGAGAAAAGGATTCCATTCTGCTGTTTTGTGTCACTGTGTGCACCACAATGAGCATGGAGAAAAGAAAGAAAAACACAGAATTGTCTGAGGAGGTCAGACACAAGATTGTAGCCAAGCATGGACAATCTCAAGGCTACAAGTCCATCTCCAGAGACCTTTATGTTCCTGTGTCCACCATACACAATGTTATCAGGAAGGTTAAGGGCCATGGCGCTGTAGCCAACCTTCCTGGACGTGGCTGCAGGAGAAAACATGATCGAAGATTGCAGCGAAGGATTGTTCGAATGGTGGAGAAAGCACCTCAATCAACTGCCAAACAGATTCAAGCTCACCTTCAGACACAAGTTACGACAGTTTCAACTCGCACCATCCATCGCCAACTCAATGAAAGGGGGTTCTATGGTAGGAGACCCAGGAGGACCCTACTGCTGAGAGAGAGAGATACATAAGAAAGCCCGACTGGGGTTTGCCAAAACACACCTGAACAAGCCAAAATCTTTCCGTGGACAGATGAGACCAAATTGGAGCTTTTTGGTAAAGCACATCATCTCTATGTTTACAGAAAACAAAATGAAGCCTTCAAAGAAGAGAACACCTTCCCTACAGTCAAACATGGAGAAGGTTCAGTGATGTTTTCGGGTTGCTGTGCTGCCTCTGGCACTGGGTGCCTTGAATGTGTGCATGGCATCATGAAATCAGGAGATTATCAAGGCATTTTGGAGCGCAATGTTCAACCCAGTGTCAGAAAGCTGGGTCTCCGAAGGTCATGGGTCTTGCAACAGGACAATGACCCCAAACACACTACAAAAACCACCCAGGAATGGTTCAAAACAAAACGCTGGACTGTTCTGAAGTGGCCAGCAATGAGTCCAGATGTAAATCCCATTGTGAACACCTGTGGGGAGATCTGAAAACAGCAGTTGGGAGAAGGCACCCTTCAAATCTGGGAGAACTGGAGCAGTTTGCACAAGAAGAGTGGGCCAAACTGCCAGGAGAGAGGTGTAGGAATCCCATTCATGGCTATAGGAAGTGCTTGACTGAAGTTATTTTGTCCAAAGGCTCTGTTATCAATTATTAAGTCAAGGGTGTCAATAGTTTTGTCAAAGCCATTTCTTTTTATTTTTTGATTTAAAAGTATATATTAAGTTCTGAATCAAAACAAAGGTGCTGTAATATTAACAGTGATATAAAGAATTGTGGAGACCAAATACTTTTGTCAATTTCAATTTATTTTTGGAGAAAATTGTGAGTTATTTGAAAAAAGTGCAAGGGTGCCAATATTGTTGGCCACGACTGTGTGTATGTGTATATATATATATATATATATATATATATATATATATATATATATATATATATATATATATATATATATATATATATATATACATACATATACATAAAATATATAAAATATATATATATATACATAAAATATATAAAATATAAATGTATATAATTAATTACATCTGCCACCAAAGGTGGATGGAGGTTATGTTTTCACCCCTGTAAGGTTGTCTATATGTTTGTCTGTATGTTGTCTGTATGTTTGTCTGTGAGCAGGATATGTCAAAATGTTGTGGTGGATTCAGACGAAATTTGATGGACAGGTTGGGTGTGTAACAAGGAATAATTGGTTCGGTATTGGTGAATATCTGGATTCGGATACGGATCCGAGGATCTTTTCAGTGATTCTTCTTTGTTGAGCGAGGGCAAAAAACTATATATAACGCGACATCTCAAAACCTTATGGACGGATTTTGACGAAACTTGGTGGACAGGTTGGATGTGTGACCAGGACGAATTGATTCAATTTTGGTGAAGATCCAAATCCGGATCTGGATACGAGAATTTTTTAATTTCTCACGTCATTTTCACAATTGAGAGATGGGGCCAAAAACGATATATAGCATGATATTTCAAAAAGTTGTGTACTAGTTTTCACAACTCGGTAGGTGAATTGATTAGGTGACAAGTACAAGCGGATTTGATTTTCATTCAGGCCCCAATCCAGATCTGCCCTGTCAGTGTGTTACAAAACGTAAACTTTTCAGCCTGGAGGAGGGATGGTCTCTACCGAGTGTCATTCTCGAGTTCAGTAGTCTTCAACCTGGTGTTTATAAGTGCAAATTAAGTTTAACATAACAACACAGGTATACTTCTGCAACATATTTTCTTCCTTAGAAGTCAAAATTGTTATTTAACTCTTTTTCCTGAGAAAACTTTATTTTTGTCCTTTCTGTTTTGTTTCAAGAGGCCATGGTAGAATTAATAGGATTTTCACCAAAGAATGTCTTCTTTAGGATAAGCCAAACAAATATTTTGCTGTTTATTTAATTCACTGATATGTAACCATCTGAAAAAACAAAACAAAGCAGATGTCGTCACTTGAGTCAGTGAGCAATGTTGTTTGAAGCTTGGAGAGGTAAGATATTATGTGGTTTGATTGATGTAATATATTAACAATATAGATTTCACTTTATAGAATTTAATTTGTGGGTTTGCTGTATTTGATAAAAGCATATTTGTCTGATTTTTTTTTTTTGGTCCCGACCTTACTGTCGAGTGGCTGAAAATTTGGATTCCAGTGCACAATGCAACAGTTATTGTTGAATTTCCAGCCTGGACCCGATTCTAACCGTAAGCGATGACCGCTAGACCATCACCCAATGTTTGGAAATGATGGTTGCAATGGTTAATTTACAATGAGGTATTCCCCCATCTTTGGTCCTCACTAGTGACTCAAAGCCTGTAGGTTCCGATTCCGGTTTCCTTTGGGATGAGACGTGATCCTCTCTGCTCCGAGAAACGTCTTTAAAAGCTGAGGTTACTGCTCTGGATTTGTCTTGTTGAGCAGTTTTTAGGTTACGTCGAATTTCTCCGAAATAACCTCATGTAGGTCCTGGTGTCCGGCCATATGTACGTGTACATTTACATACGCCCGTTAACATTTGACTCAAACATCTTCTCCTCACAAACTACCTGACCGATATTGACCAAATTTGGTATGACGCATCAGGACAGCAAGGTCTCATGGGGCTGTGCTCACCATCCGGATGCGCCCCCTATAGTGGGGGTGAAGGGGGGGGGGGAGGGAGTGCAGGGGTTTGCCCCAAATATTGATATTTTATTTAAAAATCTTCTTGGAAACTGCTAGACAGATCCAGACCCAATTCGCCATGAGGCATCGGGGCCATACCCTAACCTTAAGTTGTGCTCCTCATGGTCATATCTCCCCCGGAAAGGGGCCACGGGCCTCCTCCCCGAACCCTCAGTTTCACTAAAACATGTATTCCTCACAAACTATAGGAACGATATGGACTAAATTTGCTATGATATATCAGAATAGTAAGGTCACATGGGGGTGTGCCCCCCCCCTCTGGATCCGCCTCCTATAAGAGGATGAAAAGAGGGGTTTCCCCTCAAATTCAGGAAATTTATTTTAAAATCTTTTCAGAATCTGTGGGTAAATAACCGTCAGTCCCCCACTGGGCTATTTTTGTTAATTATTGATATTACTTATTGGCATCGTGGCCACTATCATCATCATCATCATCATCGTCATCATCATCGTCGTTAATAATGATCTTTGAAGGGTCATTGGCCCCATGAGGATCATTTTCATTAATTAATTTCTCACGGTACTTTTATGTATTTCAGTGCGAATAGCTAAATCTACTCGTAGCAACCCAATATATGGATTTAGGTCCCCCACCCTCCCCCCAGGAATAGAGAAAGTTTATTTTTTTTAAACAAAACTAAAAACCCCGAAATTAAATGCATTTTTATTGACAGAAGGGTTAAAATAATATCTGGAACTAGCTTAGCCCATACAACATCCATTCTGGCTTTGAACGCAGCAACTGATGGTACTAAACCACATCAGAAGGGAGGGCATTTCACAGGTTCACGCTTTGATGGGAAAAGGCCGAAGAGCAGAAATTCCTTCGTGCTCGCTGCTTGAAAATTTCGAAGGGTTGCCGCTATCTTGATGAAAGATGAAAAACAGATTTTGTCAGGGTTTTCATAACCCCACACAATCTTAAAGACCTCAATATTATCCCATTGGAGGCACTGGTGTTGCGTAGAGAAAATGTTTAGGTGGAAAAGTCTGACATCGTACAGAAGGGCACGGTATCCGACAACCATCCGGATCGCGACCCATTTGACACGTTCGATTTTGATGAGGTCGTATTAGAGGCTCAGGGACCATGCTTGGACATAGTATTCAAGTAGAGGTCGGACGAAGGCTGAATGGGCAGAGATAAATACCTGTGGAGTAAGATGAGTGAAAGGAACATTTAATCATAAATACCATCCGCCGGGCCATCTTCACAACTGCATCACATTGAACCGATTAGTTCAAGGAGGCGTCGAATAGAACCCACAGGTTCCGAACTTGGACTACTGCTGGGATGGGGAAGACATTCTCCGCCGAATCATGTTTGGATAAGGTCAGTATAATCACCTCTACCTAAATACAGTTGTTGGCATTTGGGAATGCGAAGATGCAATTCCCAAAGTGCTCCTCATGCGGTGATGGAGTTGAAATCTCTTTGCATAGTCGGGGTCTTCTTCGTGTTTCAGATGAGTTTCACATCATCGGCAAAGAGAAGGCATTGCTGACAAGGTGATGGGGCAGGTCATTCTTACAGATTATGAATAGGAGGGGGGACCAATGGCAGATCCTTGAGGGACTATAAATACACCGTTTGGTGCAGGAGCCCTATCAGAGAGGACACTATCAACATAGACCCTAAACTGCCTAGAGGTGAGGAACCCCGGCAGCCACTCCTTGACATTTCTTGTGATTCCGTAGCTTGTACGTTTCTTGAGGAGAAGGTGGTGGTTGACTGAGAAAAAGGCTTTGCTGATGTCTAGATAGCTTATGCCAACTGAAGACCCCCCCCCCCACCCCCTCCCATCTTTCACACGGGTTACTATCTCCACAGTGGTGAGGCAGGATCTCCCTTTGGTGAAGCCATGCTGAGCATTGCAGAAAAGGGAGGGGTTTGTCAGGTAGCCGGTGATTGCTGATACTTCATACATCTCTCCATGACCTTACACACTGCACTCGTTACGCTTATGGGGCTGTAATTTGTGACTTCCTCCTTGGGCCCTTTCTTGTGGTTCGGTATAAGGACAGTGTTCTGCCAGTCATCAGGAATGGTTCCACTAATTAACGTTTTGTTGAAAAGGATAGCTAGGGGATCAGCTTAGCTATCAGGTCAGCATAGGTCAGCCTAGCAATGCCAGGATCTCGGCAAGGGCCTTCAGGATTGCTGGGTGAATATCATTAGGTTCTGCAGACTAGCTGGTGTTAAGGTGTGACAAGTTGCCTGAAACCATGTTAGGAGTGACCTGGAAATCCAGCCGTCAGCTCCCTTCTCTGTTGCTGCTCAAATAGAGAGTCTGTGAGATGGAAATCATGTTGTTACACATTTTGGAAGAACATTCGAAATGCATTAGCGGATTTGGTGGGTGTAGCTGTAACGCCTGTAACGAAAAATTATTTTAATTGTCCTTGACATTTATAACGTGAATTTTACAATTATATATTGTACAATTTTATAACAATACAATATATGTACAATTTTATAACGTGACATTTATAACATTGCTGTGAAGAGGAACAGGTTGAGATGGTTTGGTCATGTGTTGAGGAAGGATGAAAGGTACTGGTTGAGAAGAGTGATGGAAATGAATGTAGAAGGAAGTAGAGGACGGGGAAGACCGAGAAAGACTTGGCTAAAGATGGTGGAAGAAGAAATGCGGGCAAGGGGGTTAACAAGGAGAGATGCAGAAAATAGGGCAAGATGGAGAAGATTGTCATGGGGACTGCAAGGCTAACCCCTGCTCTGGCAGGGAAAATGGCCTTAAAATGCCAGTTGTTTGTTGTTTTGACATTTATAACGAGTCATTCCTCGTGCTATATTTTACTTTCTCTGGTCAAGGTTTTACCATGGTTGCAAGCATGCCTGTACCTCTCCCAGATGAGCTCTATAGGGAATTGCATGTAGCCTCTCCAGAGATGGCTCCTGCATCGGAGAGCTCTCCTGATGTGACTTCGGAACCAGGGTGGCCTCATGATTGGGTTTACATGGCAGAGAGGAACCTCGGTGACTTATAGCTGCAGAAAGTTGGTCTTGAAAACATTCCACAATGCAAAGACTGATGTATTAGTAATAGGCTGCTTCAATAAATTGCTAGTTCGTCCATTTTGGTGTGTCTCTGCTTGAAACTCGGCAGTGGCCGGTGGTTTTATGGAGTCGACCTGGTGAAATGGATATAAGCACGGTCACTAAGAAGAAGGGGCGGAAGTGATCTGATGCTGGTATGCGAGAGGAATCATGAGTTAAAATGAGGTCAAGAGTTGACTCACGAAACGAGCAGTGGAAAGTCACATGAAATCAGGGAAAGACATGAACCAGGTGACCAATTTATGCGAGGGGCATTAAAGTTCCAAAAAAGGTGGTGGCCAGGAATTTCGAGGACAGTATTTATATATTGTTGTAAGCAAATTATCAGAATTTGTGGGGGTTTGCAGGGCGATATATACAGATAATATGAAGGGGTCACAAATTCCAATTGTACATGTGATAGAGTGTAGTCTGCTCTGCTTGGTGAAATTGAATCACTCTATTCTGATATTCCTTATTGCGACGATTCCATCTGTGTGTTTGTTCGTCTGTTTGTTGGTAGAATAACAGGCTGATGAGGGAACTAGAATCACCAAATTTGGCACAGAGCTTCATATTGTGAACGTCTCGAATGAGTTCAACTTTGAGCTCACGAGGAAAAATATAAAAAATTAAATTTATTACTGATCTATATACTTCACACCGCAGCCACACGATAGTATAGTTTAACACCCTCTCTGGATGTATTGCACCAGGAAGAAAAAACAGCATGATTCAGCAACTCCATTGAGTGCATTCTAATTTGTTTATCCAATGCATTTACTCATCTCCTAGAGTACCTTCATATGTACTTTTTTTTTTTACAATGTTCATTTGTCTTTGTCATGGCTGTATGCTTGCGTAGGCCTAATTGCTGTATGTAACCATTTCTTCCCCTTCTTTTCATGAGGGAAATTTTGCCCTTATGTCGCCTCGCTCTTCCATGAGCTATTTTCTAAAGTTCTAGAGAGAAATAAAAATATGAAAAGAATGTTCTAAAGCCAGTGAGTGGGAGCTGATTAGTGGTCATGTGCTCCATCTGATGGACATTTCAACAGATCACAAAGATACCTGGATGACAGTGGTGGAGGAAATGACGTAGTGGTTTGGGGAAGCCAAGCAAGCTCTTTGTTGGAAGAAAAATGTATGTTACATGTGTTTAAAGTTGTCAATCTGATTCATTCCAGGCCCTTGCATCATCGGCAGTTTTTTTGCTCTGCTTGAAGAAATGGAACCACTCTATTCTGATATTCCTTATTTCAGCAATGTCAGACAGCTGAGTCACAGTGCACTTTTGTAACGATTTGTCGATTTTCTGCAACCAATCCGTAACCTTTTCCCAGAAAAAGAAAAGACATGTCTGCTGGAGAAAGTAGGAAATCAAACATGGCCGAGTGACTTTTTCTTCCCAAATTATCTGAACCTGGACCTGCAGGGCAAAAATGAAAGCATCTTGGAGATGGCCGCAAAGGTACGAGGGTTTATTTCAAAGTTGGAGCTTCTCTACCAGATTTTGAATATTATTGACTCCACTCACTTCGCTCTCTTTTGGTGAAAAAGTGAATAAAATGGAGTTTCTATGAATGACTAATACATGATGTAAAAGATGAATTTGCCATCAGTTTCGAAGATTTTGGAAATATTTAAGTGGCTTTCCATTGGTTGAAATCCATTTCAGTTTTATCCCTCATGTATGCTGGAATTGGCAGAAGTTTTGGATGTCGATTGTGTCACGTTGTCTGCTAAAAAAAAGTTATTCTTGCTTTGGTAGGAGTGATAATTACCAACATAATAGTGGCAGAAACCCCTTTCACACTCTGATAATCTGAAGCGATCAGGCTGTCAATGTTTGCTTCATCTTCCACATGTGAGATAACATTTTTTGCATTCAATCCAATGAAGACAAAACGAAGGAACAGTGAACCAGGAAGTGCAGGTTGTTAGTCATTCGAACCTGATTTGTGATTGAAAGAGAAGTCCAGAATCCTCACTAAATTGGTTTTATTAACTTTGAGCTTTTTTTCTTCGAAATCTCTATCTTCTTTGTACTATTGTTTGAAAATCTGAATAAAATCACAAGTTTAATGCATACAGTTAGATGTATGTGAAACTTAAACTTTTGCCTCTTTTTGTTGCTTTATTCATCCCCTCCTGACGTAAACATCATCAGTATATTGGTTGCATGGTACTTAATTGTGTGAATTTTGGATTCCCATCTGAAGTTATCGCATTTTTAATATTGGTGATATTATTTAATTATCAAACGACAGTATTGGTGCCTTTACCTTTCTGCTTCCACGTGATTCCGTTAACGAGCTGAAAGTGAGGCTCGGGTCATAGCCAGCTTGCTCCAACTGTAAGAAAGGCGAATTAATATTTTGATGGAAGTTCCCGGCATTGACCTTCGTGTATGTTTGTCCCTTTAATAATAATAATAATTCATTTATTTTGTATAGCGCTTTTCCAGAAGCCCAAAGGCGCTTTGACAGAGTGGAAAACATAATGCATAACAATACATGAAAACAACAATTGCAAAAAGACAAGAATCAATAGGGAAATATTTAAAGCAAAAGGAGGGAGAAGGAGAAGAGATAGTCAGGGGTTAAATGCTGTGGGTTGAATGTTGAATGCAGTGTTGAACAGGTGGGTCTTTAGTGATGTTTTGAATGTGGTGAGTGAGGAGGAGTCTCTGATGGTGTGAGGTAGTGAGTTCCAGAGGGTGGGAGCAGCGATGGAGAAGGCCCTGTCCCCCCAGGATCTGAATTTGGTCCGGATGGAGGGGGTCAGGAGGTTGGTACCAGCAGAGCGGAGGTTGCGGGTGGGAGTGTGTCTGGAGAGGAGGTCAGCCAGGTAGGATGGGGCCAGGTTATGGAGGGCTTTGTATGTCAAGAGGAGGATTTTGTACTGGATTCTCTGGGGGATGGGGAGCCAGTGAAGCTTGTAAAGGACGGGGGTGATGTGGTCACGGGTCCGGGAATGGGTGAGTAGACGGGCAGCGGAGTTCTGAATGTATTGGAGTTTATTGGTGATTTTTGAGGGTGAACCATAGAGGAGGCTATTGCAGTAGTCCAGACGGGAGGTGATGAAGGCGTGGATGAGGGTTTCTGCAGCTGTGGAGGAGAGGGATGAGCGGAGACGGGCAATGTTTTTCAGGTGAAAGAAGGCTGTCTTTGTGATCTGTTTAGTGTATTTGTCGAAGGAGAGGGTTTGGTCAAAGATGACGCCAAGATTCCGGATGTGAGGGGAGGTGGATACTGGGATACCGTCTATGTTGAGGGCAAAGTTATGGGTTGATTTTGTGAGCGTTTTTGGGCCAATGATGATTATTTCAGATTTATCACAGTTAAGCTTGAGGAACTTGATTTGAAGCCAGGATTTTATTTCAGTGATGCAGTTTGTCAGGATAGAGTGGGTGTCGGTGGAGACGGACTTGGTGGAGATGAAAAGCTGGATGTCATCGGCGAAGCAGTGGAATTGGAGACCATGACGGCGGATTAAGTGACCGAGGGGGGACAGGTAAAGGATGAAGAGGAGGGGGCCAAGAACTGAACCTTGGGGGACACCTTGGGGGGAGGGGAGCAGTGGGGGATTTGCAGTTATTGATGGAGATGAACTGGCGTCTGTCAGAGAGGTATGATTTAATCCAAGACAGGGCAGTGCCGGTAACGTTAAAGGTGGATTCAATTCGGGTGAGGAGGATGGTGTGATCGATGGTGTCAAAGGCAGCGCTGAGGTCGAGGAGGACGAGAATGTTGAGGTTGCCAGCGTCAGAGGAGAGGAGAAGGTCGTTGGTGATTTTGAGGAGAGCAGTTTCAGTACTGTGGTTGGAGCGGAATCCGGATTGGAATGTTTCATACAGGTTATTGGCAGAGATGTGATGTTTGAGTTGAGCGGCTACAGCGCGTTCCAAAACTTTTGACAGAAAGGGTAGGTTGGAGATGGGTCTGAAGTTGTTTAGGGTGTCAGGGTTTTTTTAGAATGGGGGTAACAGCAGCAATTTTGAGGGAAGGTGGGACGATGCCTGTAGACAGGGAGGAGTTTATTGTTGCAATGATAAGTGGAGAGAGAGCAGGGAGGGAGGCCTTGACAAAGCTGGAGGGGATGGGGTCAAGAGTGCAGGTGGCAGTTTTCATTCCTATGAGGAGTTCAGAGAGGTCAGTAGGGGAGATTGGGGAGAACCGAGACAGGGGATGGCAGGACAAGGGGGGGCAGGTGGTTGGAGGGGGAGCGGGTGCGGCGGTGGTCAAGCTGTTGTAGATGTTGTCAATTTTGCGTTGGAAGAAAGAGAGGAAGGAGATGCAGTTGTCTACTGTGAATGACTGGGTGGTGGTGTTCAGGGGGCGGAGGAGTTTGTTTATTGTCGAGAAGAGTGCTTTTGGGTTTCCGGAGCCAGAGTGGATAATTTGAGAGTAGTAGGTGGAGCGGGCGCGGGAGAGGGCATCTTTGTAGTGTTGTAGGTGGTCCTTGTAGGCTTGGGAGTGAACTGTGAGACCCGTTTTATTGCGGAGTCTTTCAAGTTGGCGAGCACGAGTTTTCATCAGGCGGAGTTCAGGGGTAAACCAGGGAGCAGAATGGGTGAAAGAAACTGTTTTGATTTTTACAGGCGCAAGCTGGTCAAGGCAGGAGGAGAGAGTGTGGTTGTAGTAGTCAGTGAGGTCGGAAGGGGTGTGGAGGTCAATGAAGGGAGAAGTGGACATTTTTTCAGAGAGGGTGGATGAGAATGAGGTAGGCGAAAGAGCGTTTAGCTTACGGAAGTTGATAGTGCGATAATGCCTTGGTGTTGGGGCGGGGATGTTGATGGTCAGAGTGATGGCTAAGTGGTCAGAGAGGGTGAGGTCAGAGCCAGAGAGATGGTGCAAATTTAATCCAGTGGAGCAGACAACGTCCAAAATGTGACCACGGATATGCGTAGGAAAGTTGACATGTTGAGTGAGGTTAAAGCAGGTGAGTAAATCAGTGAAGTCAGTGGTTATTGTGGAGTCAGTGGAGTCCATGTGGATATTGAAATCACCAAGGAGGAGGATTGAGGGGGAGAGGGAACATAGCTGGGTCAGAAAGTAGGAGAAGTCAGACAGGAATGATGGGTGTGGTTTGGGAGGGCGTTAGACGACAGCCATGACTGACTGCGTGCGACCAGAGAGTTTAAAAGCCAGGTGTTCAAATGATGGAGCAGATGAGATGGAGATGAGGTTGGCCTTGATGTCTTGACGGTGGATAACGGCAATTCCACCACCTCGGCCCTCCGAGCGTGGTTTATTGACGTAGGAATATCCATTGGGTGTGGTGAGGTTGAGTGTGTAGTAGTCCAGAGGTTGTTGCCAGGTTTCGGTGAGACAGAGAAAGTCCAGTTTGTTATCCAGGATGTATTCGTTCAGGATGAGGCATTTGTTGTTGAGGGACCGGGTGTTGAACAGGGTGAGCTTGATGTTGTTTTGAACAGCAGGGATGAATTCAGGTGATTTAGCCAGGGTTCGTAGGCAGGAGGTGCGATCGTGTGCGTTGCTGTGACCAGGTGCGCTGGGACGAAGAGTGAGAGTGCGCTGAGCCGACCAGAGGACGGGGATGGAGTGACCTGATTGCAAATAAACAAACTTACGACCGGAGCCACGGTGAATGTACCTGGGTCGTCGGAGGAGTCCATTTGATTTGATGGCAGAGATGCATGATGGGGTGGAGCGGGTATTGAGCAGAAGGAGCCTTGCGGCGGAGTACCGCAGAGCCATGCCAGGCAGGAGCGGAGAGACGAGACGAGGCCAAGGTTGAGGAGGTGAAACAATGGTCCCAACCCATGAGAGCGGGCCCGAGGAAACGAAGGAGCCAGGTAGGTGAAGCCAGGAGCAGAGCCGGGACCAAGCAGAGGGCAGGCAGGAGCAAAGAGACGATCACGAGGCCAAGGTTGATCACGGCAAAGCGGCAAATGCAGCGGCAATCGATCGCCGCCGCTACAAATCTAGATCACGGCGGGAAACCGCCACCAAACCGCTGCGATGGTCACAACCCACGAGAGCGCGCCCGAGGAAACAGCGAGCAGGCGAAGGAGCCGGGCAGGCGAAGCAGGGAGCAGAGCCGGGGCTATGCAGAGGGCAGACTCAATGGCCAAAAAATCCGCACGACCACCAAAAAAGAAAGCAACTGACAGTGGCCCGGTCGAAGAAGCGGCGAGCATGTGACGCCTGCGTCCTCTTCATACCGGACCGGAAGTGGAAGCTGTGTCTCAGTGATCTCAGCCTTTGTATATAATGATGCCCTGCATATTTTATATCTCTTCACAGTTATATTCACTAGTGTGACTCGGCGAGCCTTACTTTTTTTTTTCAGATGGAGAAATTTTTGCCCATTCCTCCATGCAGAATTCTTTCAGCTGTGCGAACTTTGGGGGTTTCTTGCATGCACAGCTCGTTTCAAATCCCCCCACAACATCTCGATGGGAGTTAGATCCGGGCTTTGACTTGGCCATTCCAGAACCCTCCATTTCTTTCTTTTCAGCCATTCCTTGGTAGATTTACTGGTATGTTTAGGGCCATTGTCATGTTGCAAGGTCCACCTTCGGTTGAGCTTCAACTTTCCGACAGATGGCCTCACATTATCCTCAAGCACCCTCTGGGACAATGAAGAATTCATAGTGGATTATATGATGGTAAGCTGCCCAGGCCCTGATGCAGCAAAGCTGCCCCAAACGATAATATTTCCACCACCATGCTTTACAGTCGGTATCAGGTTCTTGTGGTCAAATGTTGTCTTTGGTTTTCGCCAACCATGTCTTCTGGTACTGTGGCCAAATAGCTCTACCTTTGACTCATCTGTCCAGAGCACATTGTTCCAGAAGTGCTGGTCTTTGCCTAGGTGTTCATTGGCAAACTATAGTCTTGCCCTGATGTTCTTTCTGGACAGCAAAGGTTTCCTCCTGGCACACCTCCCATGTAGATCAAATTTGTGCAGCCTCTTTCTAATGGTGGACTCGTTCACTTTGACATCAACAGTGGCAAGAGCTACATGTAGGTACCGTGATGACATTCTGGGGTTCTTAGAGACTCTTTCAGCATCTTGCGGTCTGCTCTTGGGCTGAACTTGCTGGGGCGGCATGGCCTGAACAAGTTGGCAGTTGTTTGGAATCTTCTCCACTTGTAGATGATCTTCCGGACAGTCGAATGATTGATTTCAAATTGTTGGAGATCTTTTTAAATCCCTTCCCAGACTCGTAGGCATCTATAACCTTCTTTCAGAAGGCCTCAGAGAGCTCTTTTTATCTCGGCATGGTGACGCCGCACACTTCAACAACAAAGAAGAAACCAAACTAAATGTCTGAGGTTTAAATAAGACAGGTTCCTCCAAGATCCTCTCTAACGATGTTCTAATCATTTGCACCTGAGCTGGTGCACCTGATTCTAATTTTAGGTATTTGAAGTAGTGATAAATGTAGGGGTGTACTTACTTTTTCCACATGCGAAATTTGCATTTATGTTCATTTAAATTATACAATGGACTACAAAATGTAAATGTTTCATGATATTTGTTATATTATATCACCTTTATCTATCAAAATTGTTCAAATGAAGATCAAATAGCTGTATGTTGAAATATGTTGAAAAAGTCAAAACTTTACATGGGGTGTACTTACTTTTTCACATGACTGTAAGTCCTTTTACAAAGCCCCTCGCTCATCAGTCCTGTACAAGGGCTTTGTGCGCGTGTTTATATAGCGCCGCCCAGCGAACCCTCTGGAACTTGCCAGCCGCGCCCTTACCACGCTCCTCACGCCCTTTCACCCGAGCCCTTGTTGGTTGTTGGCTCTTACCGTCTCGCTGCCACTCCCCGACCTCAATGCTGGCTCCACCCTCTCTCAGGCCTACCTCGTGTCATTTGGCTGGTTTCGAGCGAAAACCCTTGCCAGCAGCGAACGCTAGATATGTCCCACCTACTGCGTTGTGTACTAACTAACAGACTCACGCCCACAATTAACCGAATTACGGAAAGGATTCGCAAACTACACATAAAGCCGGTGGGAAGCCTGACCCAGGACCTGTTCTTTTGTGGGAAAGAAGAGATTTGGAAAGGAGAAACACAAAATGCACTGCACCAATACATCATGCACCAATATGCACCA
Organism: Myxine glutinosa; assembly: GCF_964187855.1. NCBI lineage: Eukaryota > Metazoa > Chordata > Myxini > Myxiniformes > Myxinidae > Myxine > Myxine glutinosa. Next base: position 64,116,920 of record NC_136266.1, read on the forward strand.
AAAATGCATAATTATGCACAATCATCAAAAAATCACATTTCACAATAAATCAATGATGTCTTGTGCATGGCTGCTGGGCTGCGGCGTCTTCTTGCTTTGTCTTCGGTGTGCACTCATAAAAACTTAGTCTTCCTTCCTGACACACCAAAGGAATTAATAAAAAGGCACAAACCGTGTCCGTTTTTATTTTTGCCAGCAGGGCCAACTTCGGTGGTCCGACTGCATGGCATTGATGCCACTTAAAACAGTGGTCCGCAGGGCAAGATAACGCTTGCAGCAATTGTCTGCTCAAGCAAAGGTGCCAGGCCACAGAACGTGTGGTCCATAGGTGTACTGGTGCAGGCAACAGGCAGCAGGGTGCAGTGCAAAGGTGCAGCCGCACAGCTCAGGGTTCCTGCACACTCCCCTCAACAAAAGATATGGGTCCATGGGTGGGCAGGAAAGACAAAGCAGAGAGAGTCAGCGAGGAAAGGGCGCAAAGGTACACACAATGCAAGGCAATGCAACATGAGGGGCACGGGAGAGCGAGCGGAGAAAGCTCGTCCCTAGCCGTTCGTCACCCCCCATGTCAGCCTACTCTACCCTTGCCTTCCCTGTATTTACACTTTACAAATTCCGTCTCTACGTTTTGTCTCCCATATCTCGCCCTAAACCAAATTTGTCAGCCAATCCCTCCCAAGAAGGAAGGGATGGAATTACACACAATGTCTCACCCACATCATGATGCGTCTTTCATTCCAAATAGCTCAGAAAACCTGGTGTGGAGTTCTGTCACCTTGGTGAGTGGATGCGGATGGTGCGAAGAGATTCTGATCCTCGCTATCCTCTAATAACATTAACACAGTTACACTACCCGGGGTCTTGCCCTGCCAATCAATTGGCCTCTTTAAACGATGTGGTTCTAAAAACCAATTCCCATTGACCATCCTGTGGTGCCTCTCAAATTTGGGGTCTCACTCCCCCATTTTTTCAATACCTTGCTTTCACACAATTTCGGTGCTGGGTCGTGTGGCTCTACCAGCAGGTCTACCTACCTGCGCACCTCCGCCACTGAAGTCACCACCCGAGCTTGCCTAGCTCCCGCGACTACCCTAAACTGGGGAAGGCCCTTCTGGCTCTCTCACCCCTCTGATGCCCTCTCTTGCATTGGGCTACCCGGGTCCTTCTCTCGGATCCTCGGGCCCCACTGAACACTACACTGACCCTAACTGGCTCCCAGAGCCTACCTGCGGCCTCACCTGGCCGACAGACTACCAGTGGCGGAGTGCCCATTTAACCATACTCACCAATTAAGCCCACACGCCCAGCCATTCCACTCACTCATGCACCCCTCAAAGCAACAACTTGCTACTCCCTGCACCACAGATGTCAATATTCAATAAATTTACCTACTCCCTCTACCTAACTTTAAACTACCCTCCCTGGGTATTGGTGAAGGGGTCCATCTTCCCCCATCCACTCCTTCGCACCATGCACTCCACACCACTCATTCAACACACCATTTACTCCACACCATTTATTCCACACAACTCAGTATTCTCACTTGCATGCCATGCAGGCCAATCACTCAACACACTTACACACATCCTCAATACACCACTCATACACTTTCTCTGGTCATCCCCGACCAATGCCTCATTTCACCAAGTTCACCAATAACCAGATTCTCATACACACAACCATTCACGACCAATGCCTCATTTCACCAAGTTCATCCACAAAGATTCTCATTCAATTCCTCATTTCAAGCTCACCACAAAGACTCTCAATCTCAAGCTCATACACACAGCATCATCTAACTAGCTACTTCCCTCTAATACTAGTGCTTTCCCTGTCTTCCCTTACACTAAGCACTTCCCTCGTCATTATCATCCATCTAATCTCTCTACGTCCCCTACCTGTATCAATGTCTCTACTTAAATCTTGTCATCTACTGTCATTTCTAAAGCCCTAACAATTATCCTAGCCCGCCCTGGCTAGCTTTCACTGCCGTCCCCATAAACTAAAGCTCATGTGCCCCAAAATAACGAATGGTATAGCTACCATTCGCCAACTCTATTTCTATTCGTCTACTCCAATCGAGCCTCTCGGTGCGGCAACACATTCTCGTCGCAGCTCGGCTTTGAAAGGCTGAGCAATGCATGGGGGTGGTCAGTCTCCTGTTGGTTGGGTCCGTCCGGCATTTCCGATTCTGGGGAGGAGGCATACTTGGGCCGAGGTTCCAGGCGCCAATCCGGCGCGGAGCCTTCCGGTCTCCGGCACGATGACCCAACCTCCCCCTGTCGGAGCACCGCACCCACCAGGGGGCGAAGTCCGACCTCGCCTTCCTCCCCTCAAACCGTGCCGTTTTCCTCTTGCGCCACGGCACGGCACCGACCATACATGGCGGGACCCAGCCCAAATCGTGCACGCCGCCGCGGCAATGATCCCCGCCGGCCCCCGCAGCACACAAAGCGCACCATGCCCCGAGAGCTCACGTCGGCTATCCGTCGGTCTAAACGCTGCCCCGGTCTGCGTCGATGCTTGAGCCGCATTCGCACACCACGCGACCCTTCCCATACTCACAAATCCCATACACTCCCTGCACTCTATTACCGCACGCTCTTGTGCACACTCTTCTCTCGCACACTCAGGTGCACACCACTCAGGCACACTCACGCCACTCACACACTCCGTTACTACACATCCTCGGGCACACCCTGGCGCAGTCTCTTGTTACATCCTCTGTAACACCCACGGGTGTGCACTCTGTTGCACACCCAATCCCACGCTATTGTGTGCATCCCCGCACACTCTCTCCAACACGCTCTGGTGTGCATCCTCGCACACTCTCTTCATCCATCTCACACTCTGTGTCACACTCACTCTCACTCTCAGTTTCATACTCTGTTTCGCACTCGTGCTTCGGCGAACACCTTTTCCTCACACGCGCGCCATTTACTTTCACACAGCTCACCACGGACCTTCCACAAGCGCCCGGGTGGCGCCCGGGTGACGTCGCGATCCCAAGCGCGCGAAAAATTCTTTCGCGCCAAACACTTTCGCGCCAAACCTTTATGTGCCATACACAACCCTACTTACCTTCAGGACCCTTTTCCGCAGCAGCGCCTGCAAATTCTCATTGGGGTTAGACAGCACGACATCACGATGCGAACACAGACTTTGATGGGCATTCCATCTTTTTCTCCCATTTGATTCCTATCTCTGCCGTCTCTTCGGCCCCAATTTCAATTATAATTTTGTCTTTTTCTTTTTCCTCGATGACCGCCGGTGCCAATAAAATTTCATTTTCCAACTCGGCGGCCGTCGGCTTTTCTATACCCCGTGTCGCGATTTCTACCCCGGTCATTTCAACTGCGCCTTGTTCAGGCTCGCTCTTCCCGCATTTCTCAATTCGCGTTACCTCGTCGCGTACCAATGCGACTTCCTCGCTCAACATGCGATCAATGTCTTTCCCCATCTCTTTTATTTGGCCACCTATTCTGTTTCCAAACCCTTCAATTTGATTTCCCAATCGCTCACTGTTCTTTTCCATCATTTGTTCCTTTTTCCTGGTGGATTTCTCAATCATTTTTTTTTATTTCCGCCATGAATTGCGCCATGAAGACTTACATGTCCACCACCCCCACTTGCGCAGTGGGCGCGGCCCTCGTCGCCATGTGCGAGGTGCCGCCATTTTCTTTGCCTGCCACCCCTACTGCTGCACCCTCTTCATTTCTCTCCTCCATTGCCAACTGTCCTTCCCTGGGGTCCTGGGTTAATTCTAACTCCTCCTCTACCTCCTCATTTACCCCCACCGGCATCCGACCGTCTCGGCTATCCATGGCACGATTTAATTTGGATGTTTAATTAAATTTCGGCCGCTCGTAATTTTGAGTGCGTTAGGCGCACTTCGGGTCCAATCCCACTTCCCTGACACCAAATGTTGCGGATCTCAACATCGGCCTTTCCCCTTACCAAGGGGGGGATTAATCCCCTTGTCTTTTACTAGCCGACATGATCCGGGACTATGACGTTCCTTCCATTCAGCGTTGGGTAGGGTCGTAGGCCGAATTCCTAATACCTAATTACCAACGCCTCCCGGGAAGCAAGGAAATAACCCCGCCCGAACCACGGTTGTAGTGGAAACGCCGAGCGATAGCGAGCCGTGATCCGAGCTGTTAACAGAACTAAACCCAATTTGAGCGGTTTCCGAATCGTGCCACGCTTACCCAATGGAGGAAAGGACTGATACGGTCGAATCAGGAAAAGCAGAAAGAACAGATTGGTTTATTTATAATTTATACAGGAAGGAGAATAAGAACACACAGTGAAGCTTATACAGTCTTACTTATCCCCTGGACACGGGCCCGTTGCACTCTCAGACGCACTCACACAGGGATGTAGAAGATCAGGGTGATGGTCCAGGGATGATGGCGTCCAGGCAGCTCACTCCGGTCCTCGACTCGTACCATGAAGCAGATGATCAGGGCAGCAGAAGCTCCCCGCGGGTCGTCGACGCGGAGCGGACAATTACAAGGTTAATGCGGGGCGAAAGGTAGACTGGCTGGCAGTTACTGGCGACCACGGTCGCGTATGTATTAGATGCACTGGCGCTATATGTGCTCCCAATACCGCTCAATAGGCACTCCCCAATGCAAGTTCAATAGCATACGTGCTATTTCAAAGCGCGTATCCGCTGCAGTCCTCTTCCAATGCGCTTTCATCACGAGTCCTTTTAGCACAGTCACGTCGCATAAGTCCTCTTACAAAGCCCCTTACTCATCAGTCCTGTACAAGGGCTTTGTGCGCGCGTTTATATAGCGCCGCCCAGCGAACCTCTGGAACTTGCCAGCCGCGCCCTTACCACGCCTCTCACGCCCTTTCACCCGAGCCCTGGTTGGTTGTTGGCTCTTACCGTCTCGCTGCCGCTCCTCGACCTCAACGCCGACTCCACCCTCTCTCAGGCCTACCTCGTGTCATTTGGCTGGTTTCGAGCGAAAACCCTTGCCAGCAGCGAATGCTGCTGGCAAAGGAGGTGGATTGGCCGAATCAGGTCGCGGGATGCATGCTGCCCAACGAGGTCGATTTGGAGGGTGGGCCGCAAAATGAACGGGACCTAAGCTTATTATTTATTTTACACAACGCAGGTATCACTAATGGAAATGGCCTTATCCTACACACATACTATGACATAACTAATGTTCTAAGGTGGCCTACGTGTTGCTTGTGGACTAACTATGGGGGCAAACCTTTAACCTTTAATGATGGTATATGTACTTCTCAGAACCGCAACAATATATATATATATATATATATATATATATATATATATATATATATATATATATATTCCTTTCTGATTGATTGAAGTAAAGATCTAAGATATCTTTGTGGTTATCTATTTTATTGAGTTGAAGACTTTCATTAATCTCAGCTTGCTTGTATAATTCCATTTATACTGATGATATAGTTTTTGTAAATATGTGAATTGTAGTTAAACTCGAGGGTTCATTTGACACCTTACTCACACAATCATGAGGAACAAGGACATGGGCAGGGTCTGCGAGCGGCAAATTTGATCTGTCGTGATGACGTAAAATGCCCCAATATTTTGTCCAAGTACTGCTCAACGGAAGCATTTTGAAAATGCCAAGAAGGTGATTTGTGTTCTATAGTATTCAATTATATAACTCAATTGAAATACTAGAACGGCACGAAGGAGAGCACGTACGTCCGCCAGGTTGTACAGATATCCTGTTACTTTTTGTATCCCACTGATAGGTCGGATCTGCATCTGGATCTTGACCAAAATCGAATCGGCTTCTTCTTGTCACTTAAGCAACTCATCCCTCAAGTTTTGTCATAACCCATCTACAACGTTTTTAAATATCGTGCTTTACATTATACAGTATAGAGTTTTTGGCCCTTTCAACGGTGAAGAATCCATTTTTTAAAAAAATTCTCATATCTGGATCTGGATCTCTATCTTCACCAAAACCTAATCAATTCACCATTGTCACACACCCAACCTTTACACCAAATTTCATCCAAATACATCCATAATCTTTTCAGATATTGTGCTATATATAGGTTTTGGCCCGAAAATGCTGAAGAATCACTTAAAAATTCTCAAATCCAGACTAGAATCTTTACCAATTTTTTTTTCCTTGGCTCATCCCCATTATATCCACCAAATTCGGCCAAATCAATCCAAAACTTTTTGAGATATCCTGTTCAAAGTCAGACAAACAGACAGGGGCGAAAACATAATGTCCGTCTGTTTGTCCGCACAGAACGTGAGTATATACATTAATTACATTCGACCCTTTAGAACCCTTGATCCTCTAAGACCCCTCAGACCCCTCAGAACCTTTGCAACCTTTACAACCCGAAGACCCATTAATACTACGAAGACCCTAAGACCCCAAAAACTCTTAAGACCCTTGAGGCACTCAAAGACACATTAGAACCGTAACACTCTTGAGATTCTTAAGTCCTCTAAGGCTCTTTGAAACCCTATAGACCCCGATATACCTTTTAGAACCCTTAGACCTCTAAGACCCTTTAGAGCCCTGAAGACCCTTAGACTCCTTTCTACCTTTTATGACCTTCACAACTTTCAGACCTTTTAATACCTTGTAGACACCTTTTAGACATTTCAAGACCCTTGAGACACTTTAGACTTTTTTTGGCCCTTTAGATGCATTTGAAGTTTTATACCTTTTCAGATCTTTTGACCTTTACACCTTTCGAACTTCAGATAATTTCACCTTTACAACTAGACCACTTAGACCTTTTATTTGCAATCAACGACCTTTGATTTATTAGATCCTTTCATTTATTTGGCACACAAAACAAGTTCTGGCGAGGTCTGCAATCTCCGGTTGCCCTTTCTTGTTTGCTCTGTGAAAGTGCTGTCCGCTCTGTATTCTGTGCACATCCCAATTGTAACGGCTGAGCCTCTCTGAAGTAGAGTTTCCGCCACAATTTGGAGGGTTCATCACTCGACAATCATTGTGACTAAATTTCATGCTTTAGGGATTGTAAATCGGATGGTGTTGGACAGTGTTGAGCCTTGGCTCCATGACAACGTAACCTTCTGTTGTTTTTCTCTTCCCACCCAATTCCACATCCCTCAAATTCCTTCCAGTTTGCACTAATCCACAGTTCATTGACATCTACAGACATTTGCGAATTTGCCTTTAAAGTACACCAAGGATGGTAGTACTGGCAGGAAATGGTATTCCATTGTAAAGCTTCTTTGGTTTGTCAAAGCCTTTGCAAACATCTTCCACGGAAATCATTGCAAGTTATGAGGAGCTACTCTGCATTAGTCTATTTATTTTTGGAATTTAAACCTGTGCTTTGAGCACTGACAGCAGCCCTACTCTACCTTTGAGAGACTAATCCAAGAAGCTCTTTCTATAAATGCAATTTACCCTTTTAACACACGGGAGACTGCTAGCAGTTCAGTTCCGAAAAGTAAATGGTTATATTTTTTTGTTCACTCCTGATGCATTGAACATTTTGAACTCCTTATAAGTCTGAAATTGTTTCACCTGGGTTTGTGATGACCTTTCATGCACACAGATGATCTCCATCTCATCGCCATGTTTGGGTTATTCCGCTTTGCTCCCATTGACTCCCATTTACTAGTGTTATCGAAGCTCCCCCTTTCCCTTAACATCTGGACTATTTAGTACACTTTACCTGTTTTTCGCGACGACAACCCATTGGGTTTTGCTGCAACGACCCGAGACTACGATCCTATATTTGGCGTATACTATCATTTGTTTAGCTGTTTAACTCCTATCTGATTTTGTGCTGTGTTTCTGTATTTGTGACTACTGTGTTTTACATCTGTGTTCCTCTATGTTTCATTACTGCGTTCCTCTATGTTTCATTTCTATATACGCTACTTTGTGTTTCATCGCCATGTTTCACCGCTGTGTCCCTCTGAGCATAGAATTAAAGTGGCAGACAGCCTTTGTCTCAAAGTAGTCTCTAATTTTCTCTCCACACTTGACATCTGGAATATCTTTTACTCAGGCTGGCAAGGCGAGTGAATGAGACCCGATGTTATGTCATTCGTGTTTGTGGCACAGCAGGCAGCGGCAAGTCCCATTACCCAGCCTCAAGTGACTCTTTCATTGTTTCCACCCACTTGGCAGAGCAGGTTATCTTTCGCTGTATCCGCAGTCTGATGGTTCTCTTGTGGGTCTGAGTGAAGCTTTTCTCCGTCTTCTCAGCATGGTAAAATCTGTTAAGCAGGTGGAGGCTTATTCATATTTCCAAAGGCTGGGACACTGAGGCTTGGAGCGCTGGCATGCTACAACTGAAATGGAAACAGAGACACAAAAATAATTGGTAGATGGAAATTGAGAGCCGTCAATGATTTCAACTCATTCTTTACCTCACTTTGAAGCACCCTGAGGATATTCCTTTCCTGACAGCTTCTTAGAAAACCTCTCCTTCCCCGTCTCCATTTGTGATCTTGGATCTTTTCAACAACATTTTTTGCACAGCTTTTGTATCAAAATAACAAAATAATATAAGACCAGGAATGAATCATGCTGCTTGACCTTCCAATTAGAGAGAGCAACAACCAACAACTTGCAAAATCCCTCAACAGGCCAAATGGGAAACGTGCATTTAATGCAGTCTTAGAAGATGTAAGAGATGAACAGCGCGATGGAGAAACACACATTTAATGCGCTATTAAAAACTAACTTGACACCTCTTATCCATATCGCCCTCCCCGCAGTTATATCAGAACGAGCTGATTCGTCTCACGGTCACGGATTGCTTAACCACGCACAATATGTGCCGTTCAAAAAGTATGTAATGCTATTTTTAAAAAAGTAATTTGCGTAACGTAAAGGTTGATTACCATGCGTTCTGATGTACCGTGTGTTTTGGCATGCTTGATTAAACCTTACTATTATTCGACAGTTATTATCTTTTTCAGGGTCCCTCATCGTGAGTAGCACTCGACCCAAACAAAGCCAATGGAAATCTGATGCAACAAACCTGGGCAGGGTATAATCAACCGAGACCGAAAGGCCTAATGTGTTAGGCCCCCCCAGAAAACCAATATGGCGGCCATATCATTTTGTCTCAGTGCTATGGTGGGTGGAGTCAATTGATAGCTATAGGTGTGGTCTGGCAGCTGTCTGACCAATGGGTGCACATTTCAAAAATTGTTCTCCAACAAGAATCACAACAACAATAGCAACGTGAAGCTCTTGTAGGCCTGTGACATGTCGCAGGTAAAAATTATTGGGAAATTCTTTCATTAAAACATTCCCAGGTATATAAAGTTATATTGTGCTTGTGATATTTTGAAGGTGTAACATTGGGGTTTGAAATACAGGTTTATATCTATGTGAGTGGAACATGATAATTTCTATCATATTCCTTATATCAGGGTTTTGAACATTGAAATTGTTATAAAAGATTCCATTTCTGAGATAAACTCTGGAAATTATGGATATGGTTCCCATTGCTATCTCATGTCCTTATTAAGGTGTTGGTGTATTACAAGAGGTCATGTGATGTCTTACATCACGACGTACGTGAATATAAGGAGGAATAGTGGGCATAAATGTCCTTCATTTAGGGGATGGTTTTGATCTTCTGGCAAGGACACTGGATTGACATGGTCACCACAAATGTTGTGGGTTAAAATCCAGGTGAAGGCAGTAATAAAACAGATGTGGTTTACACTTACCTCTTGGAAACAAAGCAGCTCATAGCAGAATACCAATGTTATTTTTAGAGTGTTCATTAACAAGCCAGCTGAATAATTCATGACCGTTGTCTTCCCCGTCTTGTTGGCTCAATGGATTTGAAGGGAAACTTGGGTGGGCATTAAATAATATCTATGAAAAGACAGCACCAGCTAGTACCCCCTTAACTCAATGTAAAATAAAAAATGGATAGGCAGAAGGACCGAAAGAATAGTATTACGTGGACGGCAACCTCCTGACAAAATGCAACCCCAACCCAGGCAGTTACCGTCATGTCGAAGCTGCTGAGACTTCGATGATAGCTGAACTATCAGCTATGTGATAGTTCAGTTAGCGCAGGCCTGTGATCTGGCAGGGCTTATTATCGCTCCGGTTATAAAACAGGACTACAATACATTTAACCCTTCAGGGACCCAAATTAACCCGATTGTTTGCCTCACAAAATGGCAGAAACGCTAGGAAAATCATTCCTCTTGAGGATGAATAATTTATTGTACAATACATAGTACAGTAAAACATGAATCCGAACACAAAGCCACAATACAGCCCTATATCGTCTGCTTAGGCACCACACATGCATGCACACAAACCGGGAAGCTTAGAGGGAAAGAAACCTGGTGAACAACGCGTACTGTAGCTAGTGCAGAACAACTGGAACGCAAAGCTGGAGCAGAACACACACGGTGCTGCCTCGTCCCCACGAGGGCAAGACCAGGATCCAGGCAGTGGGCCAGAGAGTCGGAGCGAGCCAGCAGCCATAAGCTAAGCGTTGGTCAGACAAAGCACCAGCCGGTCCAGCCTGACAGATTGAGCTGGTCCAAGAGACAACGCTGGCTCTGCGTTGCTCTGCGAAGGAGATTGTTCAGCACAGCCATTGAGAATTCATCTCCCAATCATTTTGTAATTTGAAATCATGTGATCAGATGCGTGACATACCAATCATTTTGTAATCTGAAATCATGTGATCAGATGCATGATATACCAATCATTTTGTGATCTGAAGTCATGTGATCAGATGCATGAGATACCAATCATTTTGTAATTTGAAATCATGTGATCAGATGCGTGACATACCAATCATTTTGTAATCTGAAATCATGTGATCAGATGCATGATATACCAATCATTTTGTGATCTGAAATCATGTGATCAGATGCATGATATACCAATCATTTTGTGATCTGAAGTCATGTGATCAGATGCATGATATACCAATCATTTTGTAATTTGAAATCATGTGATCAGATGCATGATATACCAATCATTTTGTAATTTACATCATGTGATCAGATGCATGATATACCAATCATTTTGTAATTTAAATCATGTGATCAGATGCATGATATATCAATCATTTTGTAATCTGAAATCATGTGATCAGATGCATGATATACCAATCATTTTGTAATTTGAAATCATGTGATCAGATGCATGATATACCAATCATTTTGTAATTTAAATCATGTGATCAGATGCATGATATATCAATCATTTTGTAATCTGAAATCATGTGATCAGATGCATGATATACGAATCATTTTGTAATTTGAAATCATGTGATCAGATGCATGATATACCAATCATTTTGTAATTTGAAATCATGTGATCAGATGCATGATATACCAATCATTTTGTAATCTGAAATCATGTGATCAGATGCATGATATATCAATAATTTTGTAATTTAAATCATGTGATCAGATGCATGATATATCAATCATTTTGCAATCTGAAATCATGTGATCAGATGCATGATATATCAATAATTTTGTAATTTGATGATCAGATGCATGATATACCAATCATTTTGTAATCTGAAATCATGTGATCAGATGCATGATATATCAATAATTTTGTAATCTGAAATCATGTGATCAGATGCATGATATACCAATCATTTTGTAATCTGAAATCATGTGATCAGATGCATGATATATCAATCATTTTGCAATCTGAAATCATGTGATCAGATGCATGATATATCAATCATTTTGCAATCTGAAATCATGTGATCAGATGCATGATATATCAATCATTTTGCAATCTGAAATCATGTGATCAGATGCATGATATATCAATCATTTTGCATTCTGAAATCATGTGATCAGATGCATGATATATCAATCATTTTGTAATCTAAAATCATGTGATCAGATGCATGATATACCAATAATTTTTCCCATGGAGGTAATGCTTTTGTGTGGTGGCATGAAATCTCATTGCAGGCTCCTTTGCATGGCATGGCAACATCGGAAGGGGTAGTGAATTGGCTTTTGGCTTTTCATTCCCATCTCTCTCTGTACCATATTCTGTACCAGAGTGTCAATGCTGCCAAAATAATTTCATGGCAAGGATTTACTGGATGGTTTTCCATTGCCTTCCGAGCAGTCGGTCGGGACAGGAATTAGTAATTTGCTCAGGGTGTCTGGGATAACTGACATACTCTTCTCTTGTAAAGATAACGCCCTCCTTGTGTGAATTACCCATCCGACAGTTCACAGTCGGGTCGGGAATCAAACCCAGATTAAACGGTTCAGATGCAAGCACGCTACTCTGCGTCTTCCAGTCGGACTATCATGCCTATAGGATCTCGCATTCTATTCCTCGTGGTTTTTAACCATGTATAAAACTTTGTTTTCTTTCCCATATTCTGATGCTCTTGTGGGCATTCATATTATTATCCGTGATGCTTTCTATATTCATGTTTTTTATCTGGATAAAAATAAGTTCCACGGAATTGGCAATGCCATTTAAAGTTGCACGTGCTAGAAATACTTTGGCTCAGGAAGTGGAAGCAAAGTCATGATTGTTGTTTGATTTTCAATCAATCTCGCAAGATTTGGATTCTCAAGCCAGATGGATTACGGCAAACCTGAAAGCAGATGAGACTTCCAAAAGCATCATCTCTCATCATCTTAGGGTTTATGGTTATCGAATGGTAATGGAATTGCTGTTAGCTGCTAATTTGATTCCACCTTGCTCATCACGGCCTGGCTGGCTTCTTTCCCTATTGTGCCAGAGGGTATATGGTGACATCCCGTCTCCCTCGCCCCGCAGCCACCTCCAAAGGTACAATAATGTAAAGTATACAGACGGCATTTTAGGAGGTGAGGAAAGGTAGGTATGAGTATGGTGTCACAGCTGGAGTTGTCTTCATTTAAGTTAATAAGGTGTGAATATGGAAGTTAAACGTTTATGTTTGTACTATGGGCCTGAGACAGTTGGATTTGAATCGAAACTACGGGTTTATATAACTATCCACCGTCTGCTTGTTGATGCGTCATTCCAAATGAGCATTTCATTTGTTTTTCTGTTTCCTCCCCATGGATGAATTGTTTGTTTATTTTCAGTGCTAATTTAAACCACTACTCTGACGTCATTTGTCAAGCTTGGTGTCCTAAGGTTTTCCGAGCTCAATTTGGTCCCCTGTTAATAATGAGCCTCACTCGTCTCTAAGCTGTCTGGCCTGAGTTTGCATCCCGACCCAGCTATATAAACTGTCATGCTGGAGTTCCGTAGGCAGCGTGAATCATCAATGTGCGTGCCATCCCTCGGGTGGACGTTGAGCTGGACATCCTGTCTATCAACATTCGTTGGTGAACGTTAAATATCCCCAATGGTCACCTTTGTGAAGGAGGTTGGTGACCTATCATCATCACCATGGTCAAATTCCAATTTCCTGCACACTCAGCTGAGTATCCTGTATTAGAGTGGCAACCATTCCAAGAATGTAACCCAAGCTAGGAAGCTGCATCGGCAGAACCGAATCCCTGCACAGAGCATGGTACTTGATCATGATCTTAATAAGAAGTGTCCTCCCTCTGAAGTTTATTGGGAATGATGTCTTCAGTGGCAAAAACTGAAAGTGGTCTTGTTTGTTATTTTTGCTTTTTTTCTCTTCTTTCCTTTACAATACCGAGGCCATAGTGAGGTGACGGAGGGTATGAAATGCCGGTGGGGCTATAGACGGGGGGGGATAGATAGATAGATAGAGAGAGAGAGAGAGAGAGAGAGAGAGAATTTGAACACCGTTTATTTCCACAAAATGCACAAGGATGTCAACCTATACCGCAAGGGTATTTACAAGCAGGAGCAGAGAAAAAAAAGGTACAACAACACCAAAGCATCACATTCTTGATGCAATTCTTAAAACATCATAACGAGTTTCGAGTCCTGAACCACACACAAGGCCTCGTGAGTGCACCATTTCCATTCAAAAAATTCAATATTCCCGTTACTCATATGGTGTTCAAATTCCAGCCTTAATCTTGCTGACACCAGCCCTTTAAATATTGGAATGGCGTCATCGCCATAACATTTGTCAATCTTAATTTTCCTTGACTTATAAATTGCATATTTTGCAATGGCAATCAGGAAATTCATCAAGGCACCAGCATTTTTACAAGCGGAGGTAAAGGGTACACCAAAAATAAACATATGCAAGGTAAAAGTGAAGGATAATTTATAAGAAAGGTGTGCAATCACAGAAAGTAGAGGTGCTAACCTCCTGCACTGGACATATGCATGAAAAAGATCCTCCTCCTGTTCGCAGAAGGGACAATTTACAGGCACCGAGGCATTAAGATGGTGGATAAAAGTGTTTGAGGGGAGAGCCCAATGTGTTAGCCTCCATTGGATATCCGCTAAGAACCCATAGATGGGTGGAACAAACATATTATGCCACAGTGGAGTAGAGGGAAACCCCGGCCCTAACCGTTCTGACCACAAGGCCACACGCATCGCTCCAGACAGGGATGAGACTTCTTTCCCCCTCACGAGTTTAAGGACACCAGCCTTAGTTACTAAGTGAAAGGGGGAGGGAAACCCATCATCATTGGACTGGACAGAGGGCAGCACCTTGATTTCGGGGAAAGATAGTCGAAGATCTTCGACAATTCCGGCACCTTCCCAGCCAATGTTTAGCTGCCTGAATTTTTTTACGACTACCTGTTTGATTTGTTGAACAACTCGAACAGATGCTACACAAACACCTGTCGCCACCACCCCAGCAGACCTCCACTTGGTTCCAGATGCATCCCTTAGATCACTCACTTTGCTTACGCCTCCTTTAATGAATTTTTGAATTAAAGCATGGCTACGAGGAATACATGGGAAAAAGCTGTTATAGAACAGAGGCTCTTGGAGGAAATTACGACAATTATATGCCTCAAGACAACGTTTAACCTCAAGGCCTTTCCATGCATCCAGCAAACTCCGATAAAAAGCGGGAAGTGAAGCACTACTGACACAATCAAGGTCCATCAAGAGAAGGTGCCGATCATAGTTCATTCCACCAGCCTGTTGTAATAGAAAATGTGCAAATGGGCGCCAGGGCAGCTCCTCCGCATACAGTAGTCTCTGCACAGACTGCAGGCGAAAAGCCATAAGCCGCCCAGAGACATCAATGACTCCTTGGCCCCCCTCCTTCCGAGGGTGGTACAGTATACTGGGCCGCAGCCAGTGGTAGCCGCTCCAAAAAAAGTCTATCAACTTCCTCTGGATGGCAGGGATCAGCTCCTTGGGTGGCTGCAGGGTAATGACTTTATGCCACAATCTCGCTGCAATCAGGTTGTTGATGACAAGAGCGCGGCCTCTGTATGAAAGAGACCGCAGTAGTCCTTTCCATGATTTTAAACGATATGTGATTTGTTCCACACCTCCTTCCCAATTCCTCATTTCCATTTCATGGTTTCCAAGATAAACTCCAAGATATTTGACCCCGTCTGTTTTCCATACCAGATTTTGTGGGAGTGATGGTGGTGATATGACTGAGGGGTTACCTGAACTACACCACAAGGCTACACTTTTACTCCAGTTTACTTCACCAGAAGAGGCTGCAGAGAGTCTTTTAAGCACTGCTGTACTGCGGCTACACTGCCCGGGCCTTTAAGTAAAACACAAACATCATCAGCATAAGCTGTTATGACAAATTTTAACCCCTCTACCCCCATACCCTGAGGCAATCGTTTCCTGAAGGATGCCAAAAGTGGTTCAAGGGCAATTGTGTACAACAGTCCCGAGAGAGGACAGCCTTGGCGGATACCCCGTCGAAAGGGAAAGGGGGAGCATAAGTTATTATTTACTTTCAACATACAGAAAGTGTTTGTATATAACAGTTTAACATATGCTGTGAAGGTTTCACCAAAACCCATCCCCTTAAGAACCGAAAACAAGTATGCATGATCAACACGATCAAAAGCCTTTGTTTGATCCAGAAACAATAACCCAAAACTGGCAGGCACATACTCTTTACAGGAAATAATATCTCTTACCAGAAACAGGTTATCATGCATGGACCGTCCAGGAACACAGTAGGTTTGATCCGGCTGTATGACAGAGCTGACCACCTCTTTCAGCCGATTCGCTAATACTTTAGACAAGATTTTGTAGTCAGTACACAGTAAGGAAACAGGTCGCCAGTTCTCAATGAGTTGAATGTTCCCAGGCTTCGGCAAAAGGCATACGACCGCCCTTCTACAGGACAGAGGAAGTTCTCCAGCACGAAGGCTTTCGTCAAGGACTTCAAGCAGATCCGGTCCCACAAGATTCCAAAATGTCTTATAAAACTCTCCAGGCAGCCCATCAATCCCCGAGGCTTTACCATCTTTCAAGCCTCGCATGGCTGCTTCAAGTTCATCAGGTGAAATTGACGATTCCAGTGTGTGCTGCTTGTCCTCCTCGACTTCTGGGAGCCCAGCAATCAGCTCCTGTATCGCCTCACTGTTGATACTCTGGGCAGAATACAGGTCAGAGTAAAATGCTTTCAAGGCCGCTTTAATCTCCAGTTGGGAGGTAACCGTTGACCCATTAGCAGTACAGAGCTTATGAATTTGCTGCGAGTTTTTCACCGAATTCTCCAAGCTAAAGAAGTCCTTATTTGGCATATCCAAAGTCAAGTAACTCATCCTCATACGCACCAAGGTACCCATTGCCCGCTGCCTCACCATTTCGGTCAGTAATGACCTTTTTGTCCATAGCAACTGATCATATCCAAAATCTTTCCCAGCCCCATTACGATTCTGTTCCAATTCTGCAATTTCGGCCTTTAATGAGTCAATTGAGAGACTTTGCATTTTAGTAGTAAACAGACTATACTGTTGACAAAACGTTTTAACTTGACACTTTGCAAGGTCCCACCATATGCGAAGGTTGGCATGCTCAAGCTTAGATGACCGGATTTTCCCCCACACGGTTCGGAAGGCATCTTTAAATTTCTTATCACTTAACAACCGAGTATTGAGTGACCAGTATGCGCTACCTCCTGATGTCAGGGGTAATTTAAAGGACATTGCCACTAAATTATGATCTGAAAACCCTGTTGGGAGTATTTGGGTAGTGGACACCACATTCAGCATTGGCTTATTGATATAGATCCTGTCCAGCCTTGCCCATGATATGACGCCATCATGACATCTGCACCATGTGTAGGCCCGTGAAGTTGGATGCTGCAACCTCCACACATCCTCAAAGCAATAGTTCTTGATGAGGCTCGCTAACACCTTTGCAGAAGCGCCGTGGGGTTCATGTCCATTCCTGTCAACTGAAGGATCAATTGTACAGTTAAAGTCCCCTGCGATACAGGTGAGAGCAGCTGGATCCAGTCCCTCTACAAAGTCCCGCAGTGTGGAAAAGAATGTTCTTCTTTCTATAGGTTCGCTTGGTGCATACACATTTACTATAATAAGCTTTTGTGTATTGCAGTAGAACTCCACCGCTATCAAATGTGCCTTATAGACCTCCCTATAAATAACACTCTGAGTGGGAAGCCTGGGACTTAAGGCGATGGCAACACCAGCCTTGGGTGTGGAAATCCCACTCAGCCACCATTGCCCTTTAAAAAGTTTGCACCATTCAGCTGCCAAATTGTTTGTGGCATGGGTCTCTTGCAATAGAATGACATCTGCTTTTACCCTCTCCATTGCCTGGATTGCTTGAATTTTCCGTAAGGGGGCACATCCCCCATTGATGTTCAGGGAGGCAATATGTATTTCTCGCGTTGTCATTCTAAGGTGGTAGCTCACCGTCTGCCTGCAATTCTTTGTTCGCCTTTGTTACTGCTTTACGAAGACGTTGAAATTGAGGCTCTGAGAGCATGGGGTCATTTTTCTGTAAAAGAGGTTTCGAAACCTTAATGAAAGCTTGGACATCAGGGAAGTGATCTCTAATTACAACGTGACGTTGTCTAAACGTTACGTTTAAGAAATCAATGACCTTCCCTTTTGTCACCTCTGCTTGCCTCACCTGCTCCTTCTGAGACTCACTCAGGGCAGCAAGACTGCATCCTTCCTCATCAGCCTCGACCCCACTCTCACCCAGTGGTGTGTCAGGTACTGGCACCTCATCTGTGTCATTGTCACCATGGTATTTTTGTTGCGTCTGCATGGCACCAACTACCCCATCGTTGTTGTCTGCCACCGACTTATCAATCTCTTTCTCATCATCTTCCGTTGAGATGGGGGTCCTTAACTGCTCGTCGCATGGTGCAGGGTGTCCACCATCACACACGGTAACACGCTCGGTAATGCTTCGATTATCTTCATCCTGTGAAATGGGCAGATTCCCATCTCTACCTATTGCATTACCATTTTGCTCATGGTCATCAGGTTGGTCTGTATTACCATCTTCCTGCACGAGAACCATTTTGTTTCCTTTTCCTCCATTCCCATCGCTCGCAAGAGAGCGTTTCAAGTTTCTCCTCGACTCGGTCTCCATCAGCTTCACCTCCTCGAAGTCCCTTTGTTCTTGAGGTTGCAGCCTCTCCTCCACATATGGTTGCTCCACTACCGTATGGGCTTCTCCACCAGCACCACTGTCACCCGCACCCTCGTATTCCGGTGTTGACCTTTTTTCGACACCTGGCTCATCTACAGGGTCGTTCAAGTCATTTACAGGTGGGGGGGGTGGGGTGGGGGGGGGGGGCTGCCCCAGCTGCTGTGGCATAACTCTTCCTCACATCAGGACAATACTGCCGAGTGTGTCCGTATGCCCCACATGTATAGCAAATCAAGGTCTCAGTAGCTGCAAAGATCCGGTAATCATGATCTCCTATTTTAAAATTTATCGATATGTTCAGCTGTTTTGCCTCATCCTTTAGTACGACGAAACAAAAACGTCTAAACGACTCTACATGCTTCAGCCTTCCGTTCCTGGTTCGCAGGGGGACCGTGATAATTCGTGAGACGACAGTCCCATGCTCCCCTAATTTTCGTAGGATTTCTTCATTCCTCAGAAAGGGCGGAACGTTACTTAAAATAACTTTAACCGCCGGCGTGTCCATGGACGATACCGGAACAAATTGGTCGTTCCCCAACGTTAACCCGTTTTGCACCACGATGTCTGCAAGGCTAACTTGTGACACGAAAACCACCACTTTGTGGTTCATTCGAGACGCAGCACGAATGTTATTTACCCCGATCAAATCCCCGATTGCAAGTAGAACATCGTCCATTTGCACGTCTTCCGGCGGAACAAGGCACAGCCCGTGCTTACGCGATAACACCTCATCACTAACACGATCAGCAGTCCTTTGACTATTCCTATTAGCCATTTATCGGCAATCAACTAAACAAACTGAGCAGTAACAATGCA
This sequence comes from Myxine glutinosa, assembly GCF_964187855.1. Taxonomy (NCBI): domain Eukaryota; kingdom Metazoa; phylum Chordata; class Myxini; order Myxiniformes; family Myxinidae; genus Myxine; species Myxine glutinosa. The sequence goes on from NC_136266.1 coordinate 64,136,239, forward strand.
CTAAACTAACCAAACAAATCAAAATTAGTTAAATAAGTAAATAAATAAATAAATAATCGGCACGATATAACCAACCCACGTTATAAATTAATACAGGTGGCTAACCGTTACCGTGCTGTCTCTCTCTCCCTCTCTTGTCTCAAGAGCAGAAGGGAAACACGGAGAAACTTCACAAACTCGTACAAGGACACAAATGGAGTGAAAGGAGGATAGGAAAGACCACCAACACGGCACCGTACTCACAGCTCAACACCCACACTCACAACCATCCATCACAACCACCGCTCCCTCTTTTTATATATTTTGTTTGTCTGGTTGATTTGTTTGTGAAATAAACGTTAGCTCTTTCACGAGCCTCGATTCAGTATACAAATATGAGGTGTGCTAATCACAGTGGGAAGCAAGGAGAGGGTGACGTTTCGAGCATTAACCCTTTGTTGGAGCACATAATAGAGACAAGAGATAGGGGTGAGAATTGAGAGGGTAACTTAATTAAGTCGCAGGTGGGTGAGTCAGAGCAGGGTCAGGGATTAGGGAACACATTGGGGTTCGAATGATTGATTTTGACAGGGAGGGTCAGGCTTCAGGGGTTCACTGCTGACAGAAGAGGGAAAGGGTGCAAGAAAGCTTAACATTTCATAGTGCAGCTTCTTGGTCAAATGTTTGAGACTCGGCATCTTAGGGTTGGGTCGCAGGAGGTTCAATTTGGTTCAACACTCAACACCAGGAAGCGCAAAATTTAAGTGGTGTTATTTGCTTTTTTCTCGTGCTTTTTTTTGTTTTAGGAGATCAAGGCTTATGCAATAGTGAGGTGATGGAGTTATGAAATGGTAGAGAGAGAGAGAGAGAGAGAGAGAGAGAGAGAGAGAGAGAGAGAGAGAGAGTGTGTGTGTGTGTGTGTGTGTGTGTGTGTGTGTGTGTGTGTGTGTGTGTGTGTGTGTGTGTGTGTGTGTGTGTGTGTGTGTGTGTGTGAGTGTGTGACTGTGACTGACTGACTTTTGAGTCCTTTTATTTAAAAAATACAAAAAGTAATAATATACATGTTTTACCATCAAATCAATAATGCCAACAAAAAGAAAGAAGCACCCAATGATCATCAAATAAAATAAACATAATCAGCATCTCATAACAATATTTTCAATTCGTTTTCTTCAACCTCAAAAAAAACTACCGACACACCAAGTATCATTAAAGTTTTGAAGTTTTCCGGCCTCGTTGGAAAAGGTAAACTCAAGTTTCAATCTTGCTGAGAACAATGCGTTAAAAGACAACATGATATTACAGTGATCTGTTGGTTTGCCAGATAGTTTATCTTTTCTTGTTAAATAACCAGCAAGTCTCGCAGTTGCTATTAGGAAACTAAACAGTTTAGATACAGGATCTTGTTTAGGAGCAAAACCAAAGATGAAATTTCTCAAAGAAAATGAAAATGTAATATGCATTTTGTGTGCAATATAATTCAACCAATGAAACAGGAAATAATTGTACACAGTCTATGAATGCATGAAACAACTCTTCATTGACTGTACAGAAGGGACAACAAACAGATACAGGAGAAAAATGTCTAATAAATGTGTTGGATGGAACAATCCATTGGGCCAAACGCCACTGGAGATCACCTGTTCTTTTTGATATGGGCTCACTATACATGGCTTCCCAGATAGGTTCAGAGGGGGGTCCTCCGGGTAACAATCCTTTCCATCGGGTAACCCCATTTAACGAAGGGTTCCCATGTAACCATTTAAGGCACATCTTATAGATGCCCTTGCTGTCCATAGTCTGGATAAGCTTTGACCCATCGCTAACAGGGGGCATATCATTTTGAATGGGTTTGAACAATCAATTTAGGCACTGTGGGCTCATTCAAATCATCTTCTGTACCTTGAGTCCAAGTTAGGCCAAGTTGCCGTCCCACCTGAATCATTTTCCTCAAAATTTTTGCAATAACCCTCTGGGACCAAATCCCTGTCAGGTCTGAGATTTCACTTATGGATTTCCAACCATACCCTGAGTCATGTTGGAGATGCCGCACCTTCACAATACCAGCTGCTATAAAGTGTTGGCAAAAATCTCGACTTTTTGGAATGTCGTGAAAGAGAGGGTTATAAAACAAAGGCTCGTGTGCTAGAATTTTTGTGACGTGTGTCTGCCTGACGACTCACAGAAAGGCTTTGCCAGGCATTCAAGAGGCTTTGGTAAAAAGCAGGGAGGAGCGATATGTCGACATGTTGGAGGTTCTTTTGGAAAAGTTCAAAATCGTACCCGAGCCTACTCGCTCGCTGTAGTACAAGGCGTGCAGGGAGTCGGCCTGGCAGATGTTCAATGTAGAGGAGATGTTGAATGGACCGCAGTCGGAAGGCCATTAGGCAGGCTTTGATGTCGATGAGGTTGTGGCTACCCTCAGCCGAAGGGTGACAAATCACATCGGGTCATAGCCAGTGGTAGCCTCCCCAGAAGAAGTCCACGTGCTTTGAGCAGGGCCTCTGGGGGCTGCAGGCAGATGAACCTATGCCACAACAGTGTGGCAACTAAGTTGTTGATCACTAGCACACAACCCTTGAAAGGCAAATGAGGTAAAAACCCTTTTCCATCGGTTCAATCTTTCTCCCATTTGCTCAATTACCCCGTCCCAATATTTTTGAGCATACTGTGGGAACCAAGGAATATGCCCAAGTACTTAATTCCCTCACTTCCCCACAGTGACTCTGCGGGGTGGGATGGGGGCGGCAGTGGTACAGGCTGAGGAAGGTTGCGATAAAGAGAGGGTATCCATCACGTCTTGCTTTTGTCCAATTGATTTTTAAAGAGGAAGCAGAGTGAAACTTTGTTAGGCACTCAACAAGGATATCAATATCATCTTTATCTTTTACAAAGATGCAGACGTCATCCGCATAAGCAGATAGGGTTAGCGGTGGACTCATGGGAGAAAGTGCTATTCCAGAAATCTTCTTTCTCAGTAGATTGAGAAGGGGCTCTAAAGAAAGAGCAAAGAATAAACCAGAGACTGGACACCCCTGCCGTACCCCTCTCCGAACCTTGATGGGGGGAGCCAGCACATTATTAATCTTAATTAAACAAAATATGTCTGTGTATAGCAAGGAAATGTAGGATCGAAAGTTTGCTCTGAGGCCGCATGCCTGTAATACAGTCACGTGAAAAAGTAAGTACACCCAATGTAAAGTTTTGACTTTTTGAACATATTTCAACATACAGCTATTTGATATTCATTTCAACAATATTGAGAGATAAAGGTGATATAATATAACAAATATCATGAAACATTTACATTTTGTAGTCCATTGTATAATTGAAATAAACATAAATGCAATTTCGCATGTGGAAAAAGTAAGTACACCCCTACATTTATCACTACTTCAAATACCTAAAATTAGAATCAGGTGCACCAGCTCAGGTGCAAATGATTAGAGCATCGTTAGAGAGGGTCTTGGAGGAACCTGTCTTATTTAAACCTCAGACATTTAGTTTGGTTTGCTCTTTGTTGTTGAAGTGTGCAGCGTCACCATGCCTATATCAAAAGAGCACTCTGAGGCCTTCAGAAAGAAGGTTATAGATGCCTACGAGTCTGGGAAGGGATTTAAAAAGATCTCCAAACAATTTGAAATCAATCATTCGACTGTGCAGAAGATCATCTACAAGTGGAGAAGATTCCAAACAACTGCCAACTTGTTCAGGCCAGGCCGCCCCAGCAAGTTCAGCCCAAGAGCAGACCGCAAGATGCTGAAATAAGTCTCGAAGAACCCCAGAATGTCATCACGGGACCTACAGGTAGCTCTTGCCACTGTTGATGTCAAAGTGCACGAGTCTACCATTAGAAAGAGGCTGCACAAATTTGATCTACATGGGAGGTGTGCCAGGAGGAAACCTTTGCTGTCCAGAAAGAACATCAGGGCAAGACTAAAGTTTGCCAATGAACACCTAGGCAAAGACCCGCACTTCTGGAACAATGTGCTCTGGACAGATGAGTCAAAGGTAGAGCTATTTGGCCACAGTACCAGAAGACATGTTTGGCGAAAACCAAAGACAGCATTTGACCACAAGAACTTGATACCAACTGTAAAGCATGGTGGTGGAATTATTATGGTTTGGGGCAGCTTTGCTGCATCAGGGCCTGGGCAGCTCACCATCATAGAATCCACGATGAATTCTTTATTGTACCAGAGGGTGCTTGAGGATAACGTGAGGCCTCTGTCAGAAAGTTTAAGCTCAACCGAAGGTGGACCTTGCAACATGACAATGACCCTAAACATACCAGTAAATCCACCAAGGAATGGCTGAAAAGAAAGAAATGGAGGGTTCTGGAATGGCCAAGTCAAAGCCCGGATCTAAATCCTATCGAGATGTTGTGGGGGGATTTGAAACGAGTTGTGCATGCAAGAAACCCCTCAAACATCGCACAGCTGAAAGAATTCTGCATGGAGCAGTGGGCAAAAAATTTCTCCCAGTCGATGTCAGAGACTGGTAGATAGTTATAAGAAACGCCGACTTGAGGTTGTTTCTGCCAAAGGGGGCAATACCACCGATTAGAGCCAAGGGTGTACTTACCTTTTCCACATGCAAAATTTGCATTTATGTTTATTTAAATTATACAATGGACTGCAAAATGTAAACGTTTCATGATATTTGTTATATTATATCACCTTTATCTATCAATATTGTTGAAATGAAGATCAAATAGCTGTATGTTGAAATATGTTGAAAAACTCAAAACTTTACATGGGGTTTACTTACTTTTTCACGTGACTGTCGTGTACATGATGCATAAACTTACGATCAATACTGTCAAATGCCTTTTCAATATCAAGCGACATCATCTCAAAATCTTTTTGCACATGGTTACCATCAATTAGATCTCTGATTAAATAAATATTATCATGGATGGATCTTCCAGAAACACAGTAACTCTGTTCTGGTAATACCAGATCAGCAATAACCTTTTTTTAGTCGATTAGCCAGTACTTTTGAAAAAAGCTTGTAGTCCGTGCACAGCAGGGAGATCGGTCGCCAGTTCGCCATAAGTCGGGGATCTCCAGTTTTCCGGAGCAAGCATACTGCAGCTCTTCTTAGACTCAGCAGCATTATACCAGTCTGTATAGAAGCGTCCAAAACATTCAGCAACTCGGGACCTAAAAGGTCCCAAAAGGTCAGAAAATTCGGGAGGTAGACCGTCGATACCCGGAGCTTTCTCAGAATCCATGGCAGCAAGAGCACAGGTTAGCTCAGGGAGAGTGATTTGTAAGTCCAGCTCCAACCGTTGAGCCTCAGTTAGGGAGGGGAAGTGAGAGGTTAAATCAATCATTGCATCATTACAAAAACAGTCTGCTCTTCAAAAAGTTTTGTATAGAATTCAATAATGTTTATTCTAACATCATCCTCATTGACAACAACGTTGCCTCTTGAGTCCAAAACAGAAGAGATTAGCCATGATGGCTTGCTTAAGGATTCTAAATGAAAGAAAGACTTGTTTGGAGTGTCTGATAATTTTACATTCTGTATTCTAAGTCTAATTAACATACCGGCTGCTCTCTCTTGAACTACATTCCTTAAAAGAGCTTTCTTTTCAAGCAAAACCGGTAATTGGCATCATTATTTTCATGAGCCAATTTACTCTCCATTTGTAGAATATCTAATTCCAACCGGACCATTGTAATGTGCTTGTCGTTTGTGCGGTGCGATTGGAAACTGACAAAAAACCCGAATTTGAGATTTCATGTTATCCCACCATATGCTGGATGAAGAAAAGGAGGATTTCTTTGCTACTAGACTTGCCCAGAATACACTGTCTTCTAGAAGTCTAACGTTAAACTTCCAATAAGTGCTCCTATTTGTGGGTTGAGGAAAGGAAAGGTTTAGGGTTACCATATGATGGTCCGAAAACAAGGAAGGGAAAAGATTTGAAGAAACAGCAGTCTTCTTAAAGGGTGTATTAATGTACCATTGGTCAAGCCTTACCAAAGCTACCCGTTATTGGAGCATCGACACCATGTGTATTGGGATACATTAGGGTGGTGCGACCGCCAAACATCGAGTAGACCTTCAGTGTTAAAGAAATGGGATAAATCTACATGGGACTCGGGGTGGGGTTCATTAGAATTTCGATCTATCGATGGCTCAAAAGTGCAATTAAAATCACCCCCGATACACACACAATGATCAAAATTGATCAATCTCAAGTGATTGATCATAGAGGTGAAAAATGACTTGCGTTCTGAGCTATCACACGGTGCATACACATTGAAAATGGTGCAATGAAAATTATGACTGATTGGTTCAAGAGAGCTAAGCCGGCCTTTTATTATTTCCTGAAACTGGCATGACTCGCATACAAGGCCTGGCTTCAGTAAGACACCAACTCCAGCAGATGAAGCTGTAAAATTGCTGAAGTAGCTTTGGCCTTTAAGAAGTTGATGTCAGTCGTGTTCTACGTTAGGTGTAATGTGCGTTTCTTGAAGCAAGATCACATCTTTTTTTTTTTCTTTTTTTTTTTTTTGTATACTGAATCGAGGCTTGTGAAAGAGCTAACATTTACTTCACAAACAAATCAACCAGACAAACAAAATATATAAAAAGAGGGAGCGGAAGACAAGATGGGGAGAGAAGGGGAAGCACACAAACACAACATTTGAGAGCAGGGAGATGTGTGGAAGGGAGAGGGCTTGGGGGGAGGAAGCGTGGGAAGGGAAGGGAGAAGTATAAAACACAAGGACACCAAGGACTTCCAGGACAGAAGTTGGTATTTCAAAAAAGTGGAATTTGGGTGAAATTAGTGGGGGTAGAAAAGATCAAGGTTTTGGATGGGGGAAGATAAGAGATGGTGGTGAACAGCTGTTTTAAAGACCTGGAGGGTGGAGTGGGATTGAAGAGAGTGAGGGAGTTTGTTCCAGAGGCGGGAGAAAAGAGGAATGAAGGAGTGAAGGTGAGCAGAAAGTCTTGATTTTGGCAGTTTGACCATAAGAGGGTTGCAGGCAGATCTTGTGCGACCTGTAGGAATATTTGCGGGACAGAGCCCAGAGAGAGCTGGGGGGGCAAGGCCAGAGAGGAGTCGGTAGAAGATGGAAAGACCACCAACCTGCCTGCGGTGAGTGAGTGAGAGGCCCTTGAAGTTAGCTTCATCGCGGGAGATTCCAATGATTCTGAATGCTTTGGTTTCAACAGCGTGAAGACGAGCTAGGTGTGAGGCAGGAGCACCAGCCCAGAGGGGAGAGCAGTATTCCATTGAGCTGCGGATGAAAGCCTTGTATGTGGTGAGGAGCTCAGGTGTGCCAAGGAAGGACTTCGCACGACGGAGGATGCCCAGTCGGCGACTGGCTTTGGAGGCCAGATTTGAAATGTGGTTTTCCCAGGAAAGATCATGGCAGATAGTGAGACCCAAAAGCTTGAGTGACAGAACTTCTTGGAGAGGATTATTCAGAAAGTGGATGGGAGGGTTGTCCAGTCGGTCTTTTCGGAGAGACATCGTAAGAGTGTGAGATTTGTCAGGATTGAAAGACATGTTCCACTTGTTTGCCCAGTCTGTGATTTTGTCCAGGTCTGCAGAGAGTGAGGAGGCTGCAGACTGCCGATCTGAGGGATGAAGAATGGAGCGACAGAGAGTAGAGTCATCAGCAAAGAGACACAGAGGATTTTCAAGAGAGTCAGAGAGATCATTGATGAAGACCAGAAAAAGCACAGGGCCCAGAACACTGCCTTGTGGAACTCCAGCCTGAACAGGAAGAGGAGATGAGAGAAACCCATTCAGGGCCACACGTTGACTACGACTAGAGAGGAAGTCCGCCAGCCATGCGTGGAGATTTCCATGGATACCAAAAGAGGAGAGTTTGGTGAGCAGAGCAGGGTGCCAGACCGTATCGAAGGCACGTGATATGTCAAGGGAGACTGCTCTAATTTCCTGTTTGGCATTGAGGACCTCCATCCATTGTTGAGAAAGCAGAAGCAGCATGTCCAGAGTAGAGTGTCCAGGTCTGAAACCAAATTGATGATCAGAGATCAAGCCATTGGAGAAGAGGAAAGATTTCATATCTGAAGCAATGATGGATTCCATGACTTTGCTGATAATTGGGAGAAGGCTGATTGGTCTGTAGTTGCTGGGATCTGTTTTTACACCTTTTTTGTGCAAAGCGGTGATGTTGGCAGATTTCCAAGCAGATGGAAGATGACCTTGAGCAAAAGAGAGGGTGAAGAGAACAGAGAGAGGGAGTGAAAGAGCGGAAGAACAGGATTTTAGGACCCGTGGGCTGATGCCGTCAGGTCCAGTTGCAGAATCCGAGTCGAGGGTTGACAGAAACTTTTCCACCTTGTCAGGAGGAAAGGACACAGAGTCCAGGAGCAGCTGGGTACAACTGGGTACGGTGGGCACAGAGAGGGATGGGTTTGGGACACAAGATTTAGAGGCAAACACAGAGTTGAGGCATTCAGCTTTTTCACGTGCGGAGTCAGCCGTGTGGCCATTTGAGGTGAGGGAGGGGATGGAGGGGGAACAAACTCCAGAAACAGATTTGACCAGACACCACCAGGATTTGGAAGAGGGATACAGATAAGAGAGTTCGGTCCTGAGAACGGAGAGATATTGTTTCCTGGCTCTCCTGAGGGTGGACACACACTTGTTTCGGGCTTTCTGAAAGGAAATGAGATTTCCTTCCGTTGGATTTGCTTTCCAGGAGACGAAAGCAAGTTGTTTCTGGGCAATCGCCTCACCACAAGATTCCATGTACCATGGACGGGAGGAAGGGTATGACAACAGAAGACGAGATGGGATAAATCTGTGCATGAGAGAGAGCAGTTTGCTTTCGAAGAATTCCCAGGAAGAATTTATGTCAGAGGCAGTAGAGATGGGAGACCAGTCCAGATGATTGATGGCTGCTTGAAGACCGTGCCAGTTGGCCTGAGTGAAATGCCAGACTCGTCGACGCTGAGGAGGCTCTCTGAGAATGGTCAGAGAGATGTCCACTTTAACAAGCACATGATCAGAAGAGCCGATTGGAGCAGAAGAAGAGCAGCAGACATTTTCAGGGAAATCTCCCTTTTTACGGTGAAACAAATTCTTTACTTGTACCTGACGGAGGTGATTGGCACCACCACCGTTCATATTTAAAGTTGCAAGTGTTATAGTTTTCATTATTTGTTGATGAAGTTAGCCTGTGCCGGGGAAAACTCCGTACCTGCACGTGTGATGAATTTCCGAAGCCTGTGATATTGTGACGTCGTCATATCAAAACCATCAGGCGTTTTAATTATGGCTTTTGCGGTGTGAATGAAAGACACCAAATCAGAGAAGTGGTCTTTAATGACTATGTTCCACTGTCTGTACGTTTCACTAAGAAACGACAATGAGTTGAGGGGATATTTGAGGTTGAGACAGCTCAGTCACCTCTACCTCGTCTTCGGACTCTGATAGGTCAGATAATGTCCCACCAGGGTCTTGGGCATTACTCGAGGCTGTCGCACACTTATCTGGAGGCACCTTCAGGGGCTTTATTGGTTGCTGCGGTCCACACTCACCAGCACACTTGTGTTTATTCTCTTTATTTGTGATCTGAGAACTGGTGCTAGATCCCTGCACAGCCGGGCTTATGATCTCCATTTGTAAGATGGAGCAATTTGTTTGGTCTCCAGTTGGCTCAGCTACTGAAGGAGGGACCAGCAGATCCCCGTTGTCACGATCAAAAATGGCCGCAGTCTTTCAACTGTTGCAGCTTTCATTTTCAGAACCTGAAGGATCGGTAATGGTTTGTTTTTCCCCTTCGGGCGTCATTGTTTTCATTCGCAGCTACCGTTTTGTTCTCTTTTTCAGAGACAGTGTCTCTGTCCAAGACAAACTTCTTTGCTGAACTGGCAAGGTTAGTTGTTAATGGTGCTCTTCGTTTTTTTGTTTGTACAACATGGTCTTCATTCATGGGTTCGTCAGCAGAGTTGACGTCACGAAGTGCCATCTCACCGGGTTCAGAAAACACTGAGGAGATAGAAGGCACAGCTGGGGCATCAGGAAGCACGGTTGAGGCATCAGCAAGCATGGTCGGGGTGTTAGGAAGCACAGTCGGGGCATCGGGAAGCATGGTCGGGACGTCAGGGAGCACGGTCGGCACGTCGGGAAGCACGGTTGGGGCGTCGGGAAGCACGGTCGGGGCATGAGGAAGCACGGTCGGGGAGTTTTCCTTTGTACAGCCCGCATCAGTGTGTCCCAATTTGCCGCACTTCATACAATAGGCTTTGGGACAAAACCTTTTAACATTTCCGAAGGCTCCACAAAGGAAGCACATTAAGGTGCCTGACGAAGCATACTTTTGATATTCACGATCGTTTACCGAAATTTTAAACGAAATGTTTTGTCCTGTATCGTCGTCACAATCAGGAAGCACCATGAATCCCTGTCTCCATAAACTCATAATGAAGGAGCTGGGCTCCAACGCGAGTTGAAAGAATTGACGCGACCAAAGATGGAAATTCGTCCGAGTAGGTTTAATAAATGTATCACACTCGGGTACTCTGAAAAGCCCGTTTATCGGGCAGCAATATATATACACATTTATGTCGGGAAGTTTGCCTGGCAAAAGCTATACCGGGCATGCCCGGGTATCAAGGGCGAGCCTTGGAAAGGCGAGTCTGGACCTGCCCGGGCGTGTTTGGCTGCGGCCTGGCAAGTCGAGGCTGGGCGTGCCCGGGCGCTCTGGACGAGCACTGGAAAGGCGATAGCGGGCATGCCCGGACGCTCTGGGCGAGCCCTGGAAAGGCGATAGCGGGCATGCCCGGATGCTCTGGGCGAGCCCTGGAAAGGCGATAGCGGGCATGCCCGGACGCTCTGGGCGAGCCCTGGAAAGGCGATAGCGGGCATGCCCGGATGCTCTGGGCGAGCCCTGGAAAGGCGAGAGCGGGCATGCCCGGGAAAGACGAGACCGGGCGTGCCCGGGAGGTTCGGGCGTGCCCGGGAACAGTGAGTCCGGGCATGCCCGGGAGAGGCGCGTCTGGCCGTGTTCTGGCCGGTGCAAGGCGATTGTGTGCATCCAGCGGTAACCGCTACACACGCCCCTCCAGAATCGACCTGCACCGGCAGGGTCAATTAAAGGGGGGTCCGGATGACCCGGCCGAAGCGACCCCTGGAGGGTCGTGGGGAGGGGTCCGACGTGGTGGTGGGTGGTCGAGCAGGGGGAACTGTGGACGGGGGGCGGCCTCGCCGCGGAGGAAGGGCCAACCGTGGTGGTCGGTCGACGTCCATGTGCGCTGGTTTGAGGCGGTCCACAGAAATCCAGTCCGGCCGGCCGCCGAAGTCGACGATGAAAGACTTGTCGCCCCGTCGCAGGACCCGGAAGGGCCCGTCGTACGGCGGCCGGAGTGGCCCCCGGTGCGCGTCATGACGCACAAAGACGTACTCCGCTGTGCGAAGCGCCAGGGGGACGTAGGACTGGGGGGCCACCGTGGCGGGACGTCGGCATGGGGGCAAATCGTCGGGCGGCCTCCTGGAGGTCCGAGCGCTGGCGAGCGGCGGACCAGGGACTGGTAGCGTCGGGCACGAATTCGCCCGGGAAGCGGAGCGGCTGGCCGTAGACGAGCTCGGCGGCGGACGCCTGGAGGTCTTCCTTGGGGGCCGTGCGAAGGCCCAAAAGGACCCACGGCAGCCGGTCGGCCCAACCGTCGTCCTGAAGGCCGGCCATGAGTGCGGCCTTCATGGAGCGGTGAAACCGCTCGCACAACCCATTGGCTTGGGGGTGGTAGTCCGTGGTGCGGTGCAGCGTGACCCCCAACTAACGGGCGACCGCGCCCCAAAGCTCAGACGTGAACTGTGGGCCGCGGTCGGACGAGATGTCCACTGGTGCGCCGAAGCGCGCGACCCAGCTGGCGATGAACACCTGCGCCACGTCGGCGGTGGTGGTGGAGGTGAGGGGCACGGCCTCCGGCCACCTGGTGGTCCTGTCCACCATGGTGAGCAGGTGGGTGAACCCCCGCGAGGGGGGCAGGGGACCCACCAGGTCCACGTGGACGTGGTCGAAACGCCGTTCAGGCACGGCGAAAGGTGCCAGCGGGGCCTGGGTGTGGCGGTGGACCTTGGCTCGCTGTCAGGCCGTGCAGGCGTTGGCCCAGTCGCGGATGTTTCGTCGAAGGCCGTGCCAGACGAAACACGCCGACACCAGCTTCTGAGAAGCTTTCCGGCCCGGGTGAGAAAGGCCGTGGATGGAGGCGAAGATGTGGCGCTGCCAGGAAACGGGGACGATGGGGCGAGGCTGGCCCTGGGAGACGTCGCAGAGCAGGACGGTGCCCGCGAAGGGGATGTCAGCCAGGCGGAGGCCCGTGTCCGCCGTGCGGAGTGCCTGCACCGAGGCGTCGGTGGTCTGGTCGGCCGCCATGAGCGCGAAGTCCATGCCGAGGTGGACCGCGTTCGCGCTGGCCCACGAAAGGCAGTCGGCCACGGCGTTGTCTTTGCCGGCGACGTGCTGGATGTCCGTGGTGAACTCCGACACGGCGGAGAGGTGGCGCTGCTGGCGGGCCGACCACGGCTCCGTGACCTTAGCCATTGCGTAGACCAACGGCTTGTGGTCGACGAAAGCCGTGAACGGGCGGCCCTCCAGGAGGTGTCGGAAATGGCGAACGGCCAGGAATAGCCCGAGCAGCTCGCGGTCGAACGTGCTGTAGTTTAACTCGTTCGGCCGGAGTTGCCGGCTGAAAAAAGTGAGTGGCTGCCAAACCCCGTCCACCCATTGCTCATGGACGGCGCCCACCGCGTAGTTGGAGGCGTCTGTAGTGAGGGCGATGGGCGCGTTGAGCACCGGGTGAGCCAGCAGCGTTGCATCGGCGAGGGCCCGTTTGGCGCTGGCGAAGGCCGCGTCCATGGCCGCGGACCAAACAATGTCATGCTTGGCCGGCTTGCCCCGGAGGGCCTCGTAAAGGGGCCGCATGAGCTGAGCAGCGCGGGGCACGAATCGGTGATAAAAATTCACCATGCCGAGGAACTCTTGGAGGGCCTTGATGGAACAGGGACGCGGGAACGTGGTGATGGCCTCGACCTTGGTCGGCAGCGGCACGGCCCCGGTCTTGGTGATGCGGTGGCCCAAAAAGTCAACGGTCGTCGCGTCGAAGTGGCATTTGACCGGGTTGACAATTAAGCCGTGCTCGCTGAGGCGACCGAACAGTGTTCGGAGGTGGAGGAGGTGCTCGGCGCGGGACGTGCTGGCGACGAGGATGTCGTCCAGATAGACGAAAAGAAACGGCAGGTCACGCAGCATGCCGTCCATCAAGCGCTGGAACGCCTGGGCCGCGTTCTTGAGGCCAAACGGCATCCGCAAAAATTCGAACAGGCCGAACGGCATGATGACGGCCGTCTTCGGGACGTCGGCCGCCCGGACAGGTACCTGGTGGTAGCCCCGTATCAGGTCAATTTTCGAAAAGATGACCCGTCCCGCCAAACGGGCGGAAAAGTCCTGAATATGCGGGATTGGGTACCTGTCGGGGGTGGTAGCGTCATTGAGACGGCGGTAGTCGCCACACGGGCGCCATCCACCCCCCGGCTTTGGCACGATGTGCAGTGGCGAGGCCCACACACTATCGGAGCGCCGCACGATGCCGAGGTGCTCCAACGCGTCGAATTCGGCCTTCGCCACGGCGAGCTTGGCTGGGTCGAGGCGGCGGGCCCTGGCGTAGACCGGCGGGCCCGTAGTGGGTATGTGGTGCTCGATCCCGTGCCGCACCGCGACGGCCGAAAACGTCGGCCGCGTGAGGGCCAGGAATTCCACGAGCAGGCGAGCGAACTCGTTCGTTGCCGGGAGGGCGCACGCCAGTCCGGTCGGGGCGGAGCTGCTCATTGTGCACGCCAGGGAGCTGAAGGTCTCGGAGTGGACAAGGCGACGTCGTTTGACGTCGACCAGCAGCCCGTGCGCGCAGAGGAAGTCGGCGCCCAGCAAAGCCACGGGGACGCTGGCGGTAACAAAAGTCCATTGAAAGCGCTGGCTGCCGAAGCAGAGGGTGACGACGCGTGGGCCGAAAGTGCGTATGGCCGAGCCATTAGCAGCGACCAAAGAGGGGCCGCAAACTGCGTCCAGCCTGTCCTGCTCGGAGGCGGGTATGACGCTCAGTTGGGCGCCGGTGTCGCACAGGAAACGCCGCCCAGACGCTTTGTCCCGAATAAACAACAAGTTGCCCGAGTGGCCGGCGCTCATGGCTGGGAATGAACGCCGGCCCGGCCGTTTCCTGACCTGCCGAAAGTGCACGGGGGCAGGCACGTCCGAGCCTTGTGTCCGAACCTGGCATGGTAATAACACCACGCCCGGTCAGGTGGAAGCCCCGGCCATCGTGTCAGAAGCGGGCGGTGCTGCGTGGCGGCCGCCAGTTGCACCGGCAGTTCGGCCTCCAACCGCGCAGGGCGCTCGGGCGTCGTGGGCGTCGCCTCGGACGGCGGCGGGCTCCAGGTAACCGCGCCGATGTGCTGGCCCGCCGAGGAGATCTTATCGGCTTCCCTGGTGAGGGCGCGGGAATCCGTGATCAACGTGCCAGCCAGGGCGAGGCGTACCGGGTGAGGCAGCTGGCGAAGGAACAGCTCACGGAACAGAAAATCCGGAGAGTGGTCACCGAGCAACGAGAGCATATAGTCCATGCGCTCGGATGGGCGCGTGTCGCCGAGCTCGTGCAGGTGAAGCAGGCGCCGTGCGCGTGCTGCCGGTGAGAGGGCGAAAGCGTCGAGGAGGAGTGTCTTCAGCGCGTCGTATTTGTCAGCAGCCGGCGGGTGCTGGAGGAGGCTCAAGGCGCGGGCCGCGGTAGCGGAACCGAGCGCCGCCACAACATGGTGGAAGCGGGTGTCGTCCGCGGTGATGCCTCGCAGGGCGAACGGAGAGTCCGCCTGAGCGAACCAAACAGCCGCGTGAGCCTCCCAGAAGGTAGGCAATTTAAGCGTCACTGCCGTATCCATGTCGGTAGGTCACCAATGAAGGAGCTGGGCTCCAACGCGAGTTGAAAGAATTGACGCGACCAAAGATGGAAATTCGTCCGAGTAGGTTTAATAAATGTATCACACTCGGGTACTCTGAAAAGCCCGTTTATCGGGCAGCAATATATATACACATTTATGTCGGGAAGTTTGCCCGGCAAAAGCTATACCGGGCATGCCCGGGTATCAAGGGCGAGCATTGGAAAGGCGAGTCTGGACCTGCCCGGGCGTGTTTGGCTGCGGCCTGGCAAGTCGAGGCTGGGCGTGCCCGGGCGCTCTGGACGAGCACTGGAAAGGCGATAGCGGGCATGCCCGGACGCTCTGGGCGAGCCCTGGAAAGGCGATAGTGGGCATGCCCGGACGCTCTGGGCGAGCCCTGGAAAGGCGATAGCTGGCATGCCCGGACGCTCTGGGCGAGCCCTGGAAAGGCGATAGCAGGCATGCCCGGACGCTCTGGGCAAGCCCTGGAAAGGCGAGAGCGGGCATGCCCGGGAAAGACGAGACCGGGCGTGCCCGGGAGGTTCGGGCGTGCCCGGGAACAGTGAGTCCGGGCATGCCCGGGAGAGGCGCGTCTGGCCGTGTTCTGGCCGGTGCAAGGCGATTGTGTGCATCCAGCGGTAACCGCTACAATAACATGTTTCTCTCGTTCATCCCGACATCCCAGCGGAATCATCGAGATTCGTAAAACAACAGTTCCGTACCGGGACAGAACGGCCATTAGTTTATCATCGGTGATAAACAGAGCGAAATTTGAAATAATTATTTTCATCGCCGGTGTGTCCATCGGGGAAACCATGACGAAATGCCCGCCTTTCAATGATAGACTGGTACTAACCACATCGTGTACGAACTTCTCGTCCGACACGAAAACAACAAACGTTTGGTTCATCCACGACGCGGCGCGGACATTTTGATCACCGATAACGTTTCCCGCAGCGAGGATAATGTCCTCGGTAGGAACACCTTCGGGAGGGATACACACGAAGGCATGTTTCCTTGTTAGGGTTTCAAAACCTTCCTGCCGTGCGCCAACATTCGCCATAACGGCGATGACCCACCTTTCTACCTTGCCTCGGTGGAAAGGACACTAAATAAATAAAATCGAAATAAAATAATAAATAATAAAGTTCTCACTAAGCGAGTAAGGTAAACAAAAGGAGAGTAAACAAGCACCGACTAAGCGAGTAAACAGCACCAACGGAGCAGGTAAACTGAACCGAACGGGTCTGCTCTCACCTTTGGGCTCTTCTCTCACTCTCTCTGTCTCAAGGGAGGGGAAAGAGGGACAGGTGGTAACATAGAAGGAAGGTAAACAGACACGACAAAGGCACGATGGAAAAAAGGGAGAGGGGGAGGAGGGAGAGGACAAAACCAACACGTGCACAGCGCTACAACACATGGACACGAGTACACGCCATCTTGCCATGCCCAACACAAACGGCCAGCAGGAGGTGAGAGAGAGAGCGAGAGAGAGACAGAGACAGAAACAGAGAAACAGAGAAACAGAGACAGAGAGAGAGATATATAGAGGGAGAGAGGGAGACACACACACACACACACACACACACACACACACACACACACACACACACACACACAGAGACAGACAGAGAATGAGACAGAGAAAGAGAGAGAAAGGGAAGGAGGGAAGACACAAAATAATGTAGAACTAGTCTTGCCGGTGAAGGTTAGTATCTATCTGTTTTGATTGACAGGTGGATATGGTAACCTGCAAATAAGAGGATTGGGCTAGGCAGGGTCAATGGTGGGTAATATGGCTTGGGGGTAAGGATGGCAGTTGACATGATCCGCTGCTCCACCTGCTTAAAGTTTTGGATGTAAGAGTGGGATAGAACAGCAACTGGAAGGTGGGTCCAAAAACAGTCCATATTTATTCCCTCCAACACGGAAGGTGGATGGAGGTTATGTTTTCACCCCTGTCTGTTTGTTACTTGCCGGAAAAGATTCCGGCAAGTATGTTGGTTGGTTGGTTTGTCTGTTTGTCTGTCTGTCTGTTTGTGTGCAGTACTACGTCTACATCATTGCACATAGAATCGCCATACTTTACACACATATTTGTCTTGCCCTGGAATAAACTGTGCCCAATTCTTAACTCTCTAGGCCCTAGGCCTCCATTACGACGTCATAATTCGATAATTCGACAAGTACAAAACTTCATCCAATCAAGATGCATTTTCTTGAGCACCTAGTCGGCATAAACTGGTGGAGAAAAAAAATGATGTTATCGGTCATGTGGGTCGGCTGCCATCTTGGAAAAACCGAAAAACTTTGCACTTCTATACATTTGAAAGTACTGAACAGAAAAAATTGAGACATGGCTCATTGTAAAGAACTCTCCATGGAGGATAAAATATGTTAATGATGATGTCATAGGTTCCTCCATTATGACGTCATAATTCGACAAGTACAAAACTTCATCCGATCAAGATGAAATTTCTTGAGGATAATCTTGGAATAAATTAGTTTCGAAAACAAATAATGATGACGTCATCGGTCACGTGGTTCGGCCGCCATCTTGGAAAAACAGAAAAACTTTGCACCTCTATATCTCCGAAAGGGCTGAATAGAAAAAATTGAGACATGGCTCATTGTAAAGAACTCTCCATGGGGAATAAAATATGTTAATAATGATGTCATAGGTGCCTCCATTATGACGTCATAATTCGACAAGTGCAAAACTTCATCCGATCAAGATGAAATTTCTTGAGCATAATCTAGGAATAAATTAGTTTAGAAAACAAATAATGATGATGTCATCAGTCACGTGGTTCGGCCGCCATATTTGTCCAAAATGGTCGATAAAAAAGTACATTCCGGCAAGTCCTCGGGATCTGACCGATTTTTCATTTGTCTGTTTGTCTGTTTGTGTCTGTCAGACCTCAAAAATTTGTGGATGGTTTTGGACGAAATTTGGTGGAGCGGTAACTTATGTGACAAGGACGAAATGATTAGATTTTGGTGAAGATCCGGATTCGGATCTGGATCTGAGAAATTTTAAGTGATTCTTCACCATTGAGAGAAATGGCAAAAAATTATAGTCACGTGAAAAAGTAAGTACACCCCATGTAAAGTTTTGACTTTTTCAACATATTTCAACATACAGCTATTTGATCTTCATTTCAACAATATTGATAGATAAAGGTGATATAATATAACAAATATCATGAAACGTTTACATTTTACAGTCCATTGTATAATTTAAATAAACATAAATGCAAATTTCGCATGTGGAAAAAGTAAGTACACCCCTATATTTATCACTACTTCAAATACCTAAAATTAGAATCAGGTGCACCAGCTCAGGTGCAAATGCTTAGAACATCGTTCGAGAGGATCTTGTAGGAACCTGTCTTATTTAAACCTCAGACATTTAGTTTGGTTTGCTCTTTGTTGTTGAAGTGTGCAGCGTCACCATGCCTAGATCAAAAGAGCTCTCTGAGGCCTTCAGAAAGAAGGTTATAGATGCCTACGAGTCTGGGAAGGGATTTAAAAAGATCTCCAAACAATTTGAAATCAATTATTCGACTGTTGTGAAGATCATCTACAAGTGGAGAAGATTCCAAACAACTGTCAACTTGTTCATGCCAGGCCATCCCAGCAAGTTCAGCCCGAGAGCAGACCGCAAGATGCTGAAAGAAGTCTCTAAGAACCCCAGAATGTCATCACGGGACCTACAGGTAGCTCTTGCCACTGTTGATGTCAAAGTGCGCGAGTCTACCATTAGAAAGAGGCTGCACAAATTTGATCTACATGGGAGGTGTGCCAGGAGGAAACCTTTGCTGTCCAGAAAGAACATCAGGGCAAGACTATAGTTTGCCAATGAACACGAAGGCAAAGACCAGCACTTCTGGAACAATGTGCTCTGGACAGATGAGTCAAAGGTAGAGCTATTTGGCCACAGTACCAGAAGACATGTTTTGGCGAAAACCAATGACAGCATTTGACCACAAGGACCTGATACCAAATGTAAAGCATGGTGGTGGAAATATTATGGTTTGGGGCAGCTTTGCTGCATCAGGGCCTGGGCAGCTCACCATCATATAATCCACTATGAATTCTTCATTGTACCAGAGGGTGCTTGAGGATAATGTGAGGCCATCTGTCAGAATGTTGAAGCTCAACCGAAGTTTGACCTTGCAACATGAAAACGACCCTAAACATACCAGTAAATCCACAAAGGAATGGCTGAAAAGAAAGAAATGGAGGGTTCTGGAATGGCCAAGTCAAAGCCCGGATCGAAATCCCATCGAGATGTTTTGGGGGGATTTGAAACGACCTGTGCATGCAAGAAACCCCTCAAACATCGCACAGCTGAAAGAATTCTGCATGGAAGAGTGGGCAAAAATTTCTCCCAGTCGATGTCAGAGACTGGTAGACAGTTATAAGAAACGCCGCCTTGAGGTTGTTTCTGCCAAAGGGGGGAATACCACCTATTAGAGCCAAGGGTGCACTTACTTTTTCCACATGCGAAATTTGTATTTATGTTTATTTAAATTATACAATGGACTCCAAAATGTAAATGTTTCATGATATTTGCTATATTATATCACCTTTATTTATCAATATTGTTGAAATGAAGATCAAATAGCTGTATGTTGAAATATGTTGAAAAAGTCATAACTTTACATGGGGTGTACTTACTTTTTCACGTGACTGTACAGTGTACATAGCAGGATATCTCAAAAAGTTTTGGATGGATTTGGCTGAAACATTGTGGATAAGTTGTGTGTTTGACAAGGAAGAATTGATTCAATTTTCGTGAAGATTCGAATCCAGATCTGGATACAAGAATTTAAGTGATTCGTCACCACTACCCACTGAGTGATTGGGCCAAAATGATACATACCATGATATTTCAAAATGTTGTGGACGACTTATGACAAAACTAGGTGGTTGAGTTGGTTCGGTGACAAGAACAGGCTGATTAGATTTTGGTTCAGTTCCGTGTCCAGATCTTGACCTATCAGTGGTATACAAAACATAAACTGTTCAGCCTGGCGGAGGTATACTCTTTACCGAGTGCCATTCTAGTTATCATTTCAATTTGTTGCTGCTTACTGTGGTCTTGTCAGTGAAGATGCCTCCATTCAAGACGTCTTTCTGATCATTCCCTGCCTTGTAACAGCAAAGGCTTTTCATGAAGCTATTTAGCATTATGTACATTGAGTTATTTTGGCACACATGAATTGGAGACAAACTCAGAAATCATCACAACAGAACATGTTGGAAGCAGAACATGCTGGTACATCCAAGGATGTGGTTGGAGATTAAACATAGCTAATCATGAATTCTTGGCCTGGGCGGTTCATTGTGCAATGACAACTCAAACTAGTTTTGCTCTTAAGTCCAAGGAAATTAGTATTTGTCTTTTGAAGAGACCGAAATAAAATCTGTGAGACAGGAAATTATATCCGACTCAATAATTTTTTTGTTCTTTCCCATGGAGTTTTAGAAGCGTATCGCGTGACGATCCTTCAAGCTTCTTCATGGATGGCTCTGTAGAAGATGGCGGAAAGGGCACCTGCCGCAGATACCCCGTTTAACATCACTCGGAAAAGGAAGTCACGTAATTTGGGATGAAATCTCTTACTTGGTTAGCATGTGCAGGATTGCATACAGCTCACTCGGTGGGATCTTTTTCAAACGGGCAAACTTTCGGATACATATAAGATCTGCTGATGCTGCTGTGAACCAGCAATGAAAACGAGAGGATAGCTTGTGAAGGCCTTCATCTCAATTTTACTGTCATCATAAGTTTGTTGTTCATGAGTTTGGAAGGATGAATTCTGAAAATCAAATTTTTGAAAAATAAAATAAATGGGATATGGGAGAGGAGTTGGAGAGGCAGTGAGGTGAAAGGAAAAGAGGTTTGGGAGGTGATGAGAGCAAAACAAAGGGGGATGAAGGAAAGTGTGCATGTGCTGTGTAAGTTGGTCTAAAATTTGCTGTATTGTGTACGCAATATACAGATGGCCTCTTGTGCCGCAATATGGATTTTTGTTTTATCCTGATAGTTTTTATCTATCGGAGTCAGTGAGTGTGTTGTGGTGTTTGAGAAATCAGATAAACTGCAAAGAAATTTCCAGTCACTCTCTTGTCAGTTGTGATTGTGTCATTGCAACCATTTTGTTTCTTTTTATGGCTAATCCACTCTGTACATTCGGTTCTCAACTGATTAAAGCTTTGACCATGGTACCGTATGGTCAAGCATTCCCGACTCTGTGGATTAGGATGTATGTGTGTTTTTTTAATGATTATCAGTACTGGCATTAGGACCAAGGTGCATGTGCATTAGTTTGATAAGATTTGTTTGACCATCATTTTTTTTCTTTCTGTATACAGAGTCGAGGCTCATGTAATAGCTAACACATTAAACATGAAAACATGCACGAACACATAAACCATCATAAAGGGAGCGGGAGACAAGAGGGGGAGAGAGAGGAAAGCACACAAGCACAACAACAGTAGACAACAGGGACATCAGGAGATCTGTGGAAGGGAGAGGGCTGGGGGTGAGGGAGAGGGGGGAGGGGTACATGGTATAAAGCAAATGAGCACTACCAAGAATTTCAGGAAAGAAGTTGGGGATTGAAAGAGGTGGATTTGGGATGCTTTATTGGGGGTAGAAAAGATCAAGGTTTTGGATGGGGGAAGATGAGAGATGGTGGTGTAGGGCTGTTTTGAAGACCTGGAGGAAGGAGTGGGAGTGAAGAGAGTGTGGGAGTTTGTGCCAGAGGTGGGAAAAAGGAATGAAAGATTGAAGGTGAGCAGAGAGTCTTGATTTTGGCAGTTTCACCAGAAAGGGTTTCTGTCAGATCTTGTGCATCCTGAAGGCATATTTGGGGGACAGAGCACATACAGAGCTGGGGGAGCTAGGCCGGAGAGGAGTCCATAGAAGACAGGTCAGTCTTTTGGGACTGAAGTATAGGTCCTTAGGTTTGTTGTGATGTTTGGGTTTTTTTGAACCTTTTTATTATATAAAGGCTTCTCTCAATATACAGCTCTCTAGCTTGAAAGTCACTTTACCCCACCCCAGTAAAGCATTCATTGTTAAACTCTAATATACAGGTTCTATTGTGCAGTCTGTACAATAAGTAATCAGTCATTGTATCTGTATAGAAATTTATCAGGGGTAAAGGGACTTTCAGGCCACCCTCGAAATAACTGTCGGGGAGTCATAAACACATGCGTGGATTGATTCTTTCCCCCCATCTGATGGACCGCTTACGATCCTGCCAAAAAGGCTTCTAAAGCCCAGCAGTTTAGTAGGATCTATCCAAATGGAAGAATACCACAATGCAAGACCATCACACATATTGTTGAATGTTTAGAGACCCTGGAAGTGCGAAAGACCAAATTTAAGGACGCAGTGGTCGAATACCTTCAGTGAGAACATCCGACAAGACAGAAGCTGAAAGAAAAGTTTTGCAGGCTTCTCTCAAAAAGTCGAAAGGCCGACTTGCACAGCCGGTGGGAAGTTCTCTCACGACCATTGGCAGAATCACACACGACAATATGAAACTGTATCCGACATAATTACTCTTCTTTTGAGTCTTCGGAATCCTTGGGGTCTTTTGTGTCCTTGGGGTCTTTTGTGTCTTTGGGGTCTTTTGTGTCCTTTGGGTCATTTGGGTCTTTGGGGTCTTTTGGGTCTTTGGTATTGGGGTCCTTCAGTATTGGGGAAGACTTTTACGGAATGGCTCATTGTAGTTTTCTCCCCACCCACCCCACCCTCTTTTGAGTCCGAGTCCTTGGTATTCCAAGTCAGATTCCTCAAGTGTATTTTTCACTGGGAAATAGCAAGTGAAGCTATTTGTGTGTTCAAGTAAAAAGACACTAAAGTGCAGTGGAGTATATCTTTCAATCTTCTACAGATTAAGTGGAGTGGAGTATATCTTCTACTGTTAAGTGTGGAAAATTCTGATGCGATTTCGGCTGGCTCAATAGCGCAGTGGGTTGGTGCTGCAAAAGTGATGGAGGTCCTTGGTTCGAGTCCCGTGTTGAGTCAGTTCACACTTAGCCCCACGCAGGAATTTAATTCCTGTTTATATAAAAATTACAGATGAGTTAATCTCCAATGCACTTCTGCATATACTTGCATACACATACATACGCATACATATACTTGCGTTCATATCCGGGGTCTGCCAAGCAGGCACGTAAGACATCGGCCATTATAAAGCTCGCAGTGTTAAGTGTGGAAAATTCTGAGGAGATTTTGGCTGGCTCAATGGCGCAGTGGGCTGTCACCACGAAAGCGATGGAGGTCCTTGGTTCAAGTCCTGTGTTGTCAGAGTTTTTCACACTTAGCCCCACGCAGGAATTTAATTTCTGTTTCTATAAAAATATATGTATATATATATATTGGAATCTGTTGAACTATTTTGAGTATCTCGTTTTGAGAATTAATGTCTTTATATTCTATACTGTATTGCAATAGTAGGTCCTCAATTTGTGTGGCTTCTGGTGCATGTCGCTCTTCGGTTGCATTTACAGACATCATTCTCAATTTCCGAACAACCTACGTGAGTCATTCGGGCCAAGTGATCTATGATGCCCGCTCAATTTGTTTCCACTACCTCACCACGTGGTTCTTCATCGACGTCATAGCAGCCCTCCCATTCGACCTCCTTGCAGCGCTTAATGTCTCTGTGGTAAGTTCTCATTTTTAAAAGAAACATTCATAATATACCTGCACAAATATCATGCCATATTTGTTCTCTGTTGTGTCATAATGTCCATGTTCTTAATGGGATTTATTTTAAGGTACTCTGTGAATATGGCAAGGATAGAGGGAAAGTCAAATTCCATATCAGGTGACATGGTACGACTACACATCTCCACCTAATGAGATTGCCAAGAGACGGATGCATCGTGAATGATTCTGGAATGTGATGTGAAAAGCTCCATGGTAGAACAGCTTGAAAATAAGAATATGAATTGCAGAAGTGGATTTCCTGTTTTTTAGAGCCTGATCATGTTGGAGTCTTGATGGTGACCAACATTTACTGAGTCAGCTCAGAATCAAAATGGCCACCTTGATTTTCTATGCTTTGGATTAATACTGAACCCACTGATTGTCCATCACCTTGCTGTCTCTTACATAGGATTGGCTTTAATCTCGAAGTCTTTTTTCGTTGGAATTCTAATGTCAATGTCAGTGTTATAACGGAATATACCACAAAAATAGACCATTGTGCACAGGTGTAATTGCCTCCGCCATCGAAGGTAGCCGTGGTTATGTTTGTCTCTCTGTCTGAGCAGGATATCTCAAAGGGTTGTGGATGGATTCAGACGAAATTGGGTGGACAGGTTGGTTGTTTGACAAGGAGTAAGGAATTGATTAGATTTTGGTGAAAACCTGAATCCGGATCCAGATCAGAGAATTTTTAAAAGTGAATCTTCACCATTTAGTAATAGGACTAAAACCGATATATCACACGATATCTCAAAAAGTTATGAATGGATTCGGACGAAACTTGGTGGACAGGTTGGGTGTGTGACAAGGACAAACTCGATCCCATTTTAGTGAGGATCTAAATTCAGATCCAGATACGAGACCTTTTTAAAAATACAAAGTGATTCTTCACCTTTGAGTGATAGGGCCAAAAACGATATATAGGATGATGTCTAAAAAAGTTGTGGACAACTTCTTTTTTTTTTTTTTGTATACAAGATCGAGGCTCGTGAAAGAGCGAACATTAATCATACAGAAAGACAAACCGACACATAAAACAAATAACATCGGGAGCGGTAGACAAGATGGGGAGAGAGGGGGAAGGACACAAACACAACATTTGAGAGCAGGGACCGAGAGACATGGAGACATCGAGAGATCTGTGGGAGGGGGAGGGCTTTGGGGGGAGGCATGGGAAGGGGGGGTGGGAGAGGTATAAAACATAGAGACACTGTCAGGACTTCCAGGAAAGAAGCTGGAATTTCAAACAAGGTGGATCTGGGGTGAATTAGCGGGGGTAGAAAATATCAAGGTTTTGGATGGGGGAAGATAAGAGATGGTGGTGAACAGCTGTTTTAAAGACCTGGAGGGAGGAGTGGGATTGAAGGGAGTGGGGGAGTTTGTTCCAGAGGCGGGAGAAAAGAGGAATGAAAGAGGGAAGGTGAGCAGAGAGCCGAGATTTCGGAAGTTTAACCATAAGAGGGTTGCTGGCAGATCTTGTGCGACCTGTCGGAATATTTGGGGGACAGAGCACAGAGAGAGCTGGAGGAGCAAGGCCGGGGAGGAGTCGGTAGAAGACAGAAAGACCACCTACCTGCCTGCGGTGAGTGAGTGAAAGGCCCTCAGAGATAGCTTCATCGCGGGAGATTCCAATGATCTGACAACTTCTGACATAACTTGGAGGATGAGTTGGTTAGGTGACAAGAACAGAACAAGCGGATTAGATTTTGGTTCAGGTTCACTTTTTTCTTCAAGTCCCCAACCCCCTTTCCTCCAACTCCCAAGCCGAAGTAATAGTTACTAACTGTTAATACTACTAAGGTTTCTCGTTGAAGAAAATTAATGAAAAGGAAATTATTAGTTGGATGGAATTGACTGAATAATTTGTGGTTATATTAGTGCTACCTTTGGAAGGTGTGCATACCACCGACTCTGAGATTATACACAGCCCATGTAACTTCGTGCTTCCGCTCACACAAGGCATTGTCAGAGCACGTTATTTTATACGCCTCACATGTGCATGAAAAGAGTAGAAGCATTAGTATGGAGTCAAAGTTTCCCTTTGTATGGGAATTTGTTCCCAAAATAGTGTGGAATATTTATGGAATTTACTATGAATGCCCGTCTGTTGACCGCATAATAGTCACTAACTGATAAGACTGCTGGGGTTTCTCGGTGAAGTAAATTTACGAAAAGGGAATGATTATTTGGACGGAATTCACTGAATAGTGGTTTTAATATTTTTTTTACTTCCATTAGGTATGTGAATCAATGAATCTGAGCCTATACACCACGTGTGTGCGCAACAAAAATGCGTGAATATTGATATGTGTCAAGAACCTCTGCATGCACAATCCAAACCCAAGAGCTCTTAAATGAAGTGTCATTGAGCTTTATACATGATGTGGTTTCACGTTTACCCTGTTAAGACACAATTACGCAACTTGCATTTATAAATTGACAGATAGATGATTTCGTGTTTTGCTTTTTAAAACAATAATTTGCTTCCTCTCCTGTCATTCCTTATATTTGAAGTTACCATGTCCAGACCACTCCATAATACTCCATCCACATCGTCAGCACTTTCTATCTTAATGACAGAAATGAGTGTTTTGCTATCGGGATCAGACATCTGTGTTTGTAACAGCGTGCTGACGTGAGAGTCACTTAGAACATGTTGACATCTCCTGCTCTGATAGACACAGGTATTGGGCTTGCTAAAACACTTGGCGGTGAAGAAGGTACAATCAGTAATTTCAGAAATCTCGTGCAAGGATATTTCAACATCTTGAGCCGATGACACGAAAATGACCTTTTACCTGATCTGGAGCTTATTTTTGAATAGGGTTAACCCGAGATTCGGAGAGGACATGCTTTTATTTTCTTTCTTTGTTAAGTGATATTCTTTGTTGCATTTGCAATCAATCCGTCAATAATGTTTTTTATTATGGAAGGACACTGTTGAAAATCTGTATGAATGAAATTTCGTTTTGGGAATACAATTCTGAACTTATATTTTTCTACATACTGTATAGTCCATATACACATCACACAAATAATATATTGTAGGAGTTGCGGATGACGAGAAGACGAGGCCATTTCTTAGACGTTCAAAGCTCCTTTATTCCAACAGAACTCCTCTCGCGAACGGAACTCATACAGCTTTTATATCGCCAAAACCCTCTTCGGAGGGCGTGGCTCCAACAACCGCGCACACGTCACACCCACATCATCAAAAGCCCCACTGGCCCGTGCCCGTGGATTATGTCCCAATAAGGTAACCGCTACATGCGCCCCCCATAATGCACCCGCACGGGCAATGCCAGTCCTCGGGGGGCCTTAACCACCCGGCCGAAACGACTGATGACCCGAGCAGGGGCTGCGAGCGGCCTGGCGGTGGGCGGGCCAACCGGGAACTTACCCGACGGGGGACGGCCTCGCCGTGGGGTTGAGCCGACCGAGGGGGCTGTACAAGGCCTCAGGGGAGGCTGCTGAGGTTCCTCCCCTGGCCTCCCGAGGTTGCAGAGTAGGAGTAGTAGTTGCGCGAGTTGCAGCTTTCTACATGCGAGCTGTAGCTGTAGTTGTAGAGTTTTCGCGAGTTGTTGTTGGAGTATGTAGTTGTGCGAAGGTTACGAGCAGCAGTGCTCGTTGGAGAAGGCTCACCACTCTGGTCGCAGAGGAGGTGCTTGGCCGTTGTGCACGCGAAGGCTATGAGCAGCAGCGCATGTTGGAGAAGGCTCACAACTTTGGTCACAGAGGAGGTGCTTGGCTGTAGTGCGCGCGAAGGCTACGAGCAGCAGCGCATGTTGGAGAAGTCTCACCACTCTGGTCGCAGAGGAGGTGCTTGGCCGTAGTGCGCACGAAGGCTATGAGCAGCAGTACTCGGCTTGTGTGCACGAAGGGTACGAGCAGCAGTGCGCGCGAAGGTGACGAGCAGCAGTGCCCGTTGGAGAAGGCTCACCACTCTGGTCGCAGAGGAGGTGCTTGGCCGTAGTGCGCGCGTAGGCTACTACCAGCAGCAGCACATGTTGGAGAAGGCTCACCACTCTGGTCGCAGAGGAGGTGCTTGGCCGTAGTGCGCGCGAAGGCTATGAGCAGCAGCGCACGGTGGAGAAGGCTCACCACTCTGGTCGCAGAGGAGGTGCTTGGCCATAGTGCGCACGAAGGCTATGAGCAGCAGTACTCGGCCTGTGTGTGCAAAGGGTATGAGCAGCAGTGCGCACGAAGGTGACGAGCAGCTGTGCCGCCAACATCAGTGCGCGCGAAGGAGACGAGCAGCAGTGCCGCCAACGTCTCGTGACTGCGTCCCTTTGGAGGATCCTGGAGCAGGCTCGCCACTCTGGTCGCAGAGGAGGAGCCGAGCGCAGTGCGCGCGAACCAAACAGCCGCCTGTCATTCCTAAAACTCCGGCAGTTTGATCGAAACTGCGTTTGCCATGTTCGTTTACAGCCCCCAAATTCGTTCGGGAGCAGCCGGGGTCACCAGTGTAGGTGTCGCCATGCTCATTGGAAGCCCCCGAAAACGTTCGCAAAACTCTGGCAGTTCGATCGAAACTGCGCTTGCCATGTTCGTTTAAAGCCCCCGAATCCATTCGGGAGCAGCCGCGGTCACCAGTGTAGGTGTCGTGGATGACGAGAAGACGAGTCCATTTCTTAGGTGTTCAAAGCTCCTTTATTCCAACAGAACTCCTCTCGCGAACGGAACTCATACAGCTTTTATATTGCCAAAACCCTCTTCGGAGGGTGTGGCTCCAACAACCGTGCGCACGTCACGCCCACATCATCAAAAGCCCCACTGGCCCGTGCCCGTGGATTATGTCCCACTAAGGTAACCGCTACAATATGAATTATATAAGATTTGTGTGTCGTTGGTTATTATCTCCATATGCGGGTGTTAAAAGGTGCAACAGAGTCCTCTCAGGTCTCAAAGTATCCACCTCCGTTTAGGTAAGGGATCATGTTTCATGGACCAGTTTGTGAAGAAGTTTTCTTGTTCTCAGAGTTTTGTTCCGAGGGCTCTTTTCAGGATCGTTACTGAGCCCCAGAGAGCTTCCAACTGTAGTTTGTTTGTAGTAATATTCCCTGAGATTTTTTCTTAAGATCTCCATGAGGTTCTTCTTTATAATCCCTGTTCCTCCAATCATTACTGGTACAATTACTGCTTCTTCAGCTTCCAAGATCTAGGTGTTCTTCAGTTTCCAGGATATTTTCACTTCATTTTTGAGGTATAGGTGTTTGATCATTTTCTTGATTTCTGGGTTGTTTAGGCCAAAATTGCTGGGGTACTGACACCTCAATTAGCAATGCCATCTTTTTTTCCAGTCGCAATGCTTTGTTTATTCATCACTTCGTACATGAGCGATACTTCCTTGTTTTCAGGGATTACTTATGGTTCATGTTTCCATTAGTTTTCGAAAATCTGGATATTGAGATTTTTGCAGATGTGTCATTGGATTACTCGACATACCTTGTTGTGCTTTTGTGTGTAGAGCTGTTCTGACATGGGTTTTTTTTTAAACTCCCAATAGGTGACTCGTACTTTCTGTATCTACCTGGCAAGATATCCACTTGTCCCAATGATTCACTACCGCCATTTTCTTAAATCCGTTTGTGTAGCGTCGTTGGTCTTGGGCATTTATTATGATTTGTTCTCCATCCCAGTTGAGCTGATCTCTTCTTCGCCATTCCAATGAGCCTTCTTTGTCTGTGCCCAATCTGTCCAACTTTTTTTTTTTTTAACCTACATGCACTTTTCTTGTTCTCCCATTTGTCGATATATATCTGTTGATATTTGGTTTGTTTTTTTTTATATCGTCTTTTTAGTAATTGTGGCTGTATCTGTTGCGAGTTCAGTTTCAAGTGTGACATCCTCTAATTGTAACTGTCTTTGAAAAAATTTTGCTCGGTGGGTTAGGGATACCTTTTCTGGCTTGCTGTCTTCGTGTTTGCAGACAAATTGTATTCGGTAGTCTGTTGAACTTTTCATGTACTCAACCAACCCTACAGCTATCACTCTGTACACTTGGTTGAGTTTCATCAGGCCAATAACTTCTCGACTCGGCAGATACATTCTTGGGATGCACTGATTTTTGTAGAATATTATGTGGATAGTGAAATGTTTCCATGTTTTGATATCTAGTTTGTTGATTTCTGCTTGTGACCAGTTTATTATTCCGCAGCTATATTGGAATAATGATACTCTGCTAGTTGGTTAATGGCTTTGATTTTGTTTCTCGGGGAGAGGTATGTTTTCAGGATAAGCCCCGTTCACGCAGGTATTCGTTGGTAAGTACCTCTGCCACCAAAGGTGGGCGAGGGTTATGTTTTCACCACTGTCTGTTTCTTTGTTTGTTCCTTGCCGGAAAAGATTCCGGCAAGTATGTTGATCGGTTGGTTTGTCTGTCTGTCTGTTTGTCTGTGCGCAGCACTACGTCTACATCGTTGCACATAGAATCGCCAAACTTTACACACATATTTTTCTTGCCCTGGAATAGACTGTGCCCAATTTTTAACTCTCTCAGCCCAAGGCTTCCATTATGACGTCATAATTTGACAAGTACAAAACTTTATCCAATCAAGATGCAATTTCTTGAGCGACATGACGGCATAAACTGGTGGAGAAAAAAATAATAATGATGACGTCATCGGTCACGTGGTTCGGCCGCCATTTTGGAAAAACCGAAAATTTTTGCACCTCCATATCTCCGAAAGTGCTGAATAGAAAAAAATTGAGACATGGCTCATTGCAAAGAACTCTCCATGTGGAATAAAATGTTAATGATGATGTCATTGGTGCCTCCATTATGACGTCATAATTCGACAAGTACAAAACTTCATCCGATCAAGATGCAATTTCTTGCGCGCCATGTCGGCATAAACTGGTGGAGAAAAAAATAATGATGACGTCATCGGTCACGTGGTTTGGCCGCCATCTTGAAAAAACGGAAAAAATTTGTACCTCTATGTCTCCGAAAGTGCTGAATAGAAAAAATTGAGACATGGCTCATTGTAAAGAACTCTCCATGGGGAATAAAATATGTTAATGATGATGTCATAGGTGCCTCCATTATGACGTGATAATTCGACAAGTACAAAACTTCATTCGATCAAGATGAAATTTCTTGAGCATAATCTAGGAATAAATTAGTTTAGAAAACAAATAATGATGACGTCATCTGTCACGTGGTTCGGCCGCCATATTTGTCCAAAATGGCCGATAAAAAAGTACATTCTAGCAAGTCCTCGGTCTCTGACCGATTTTTCATTTGTCTGTTTGTTTGTTTCTTTGTCTGTCTGTGAACAGGATATGTCAAAATGTTGTGGACGGATTCGGACAAAACTTGGTGGACAGGTCTGGTGTGTGACAAGGTCGAAATTATTCGACATTGGTGAAGATCTGGATCTTGATTCCATAATTTTTGCTTTTTAATGATTCTTCACCATTGAGAGATGGATATATAGCATACTTCAAAAAGTTGTGGACAGATTCGGATGAAACAAGGTCGATGAGTTGGTTAGGTGACGAGAACAAGCCAATTCAATTTTAGTTAAGGTCCAGGTGCTGATCCGGCCTATCAGTGGGATACAAAACGTAAACTGTTCAGCCTGGTGGAGATATGCGCTCCATATTGTAGAGTGTCTTTCTGGTTGTGTCAAGGTCGATTTTTAAGTTGTCCGTTTTTGTTGGTTCACCCTGTTTGAATGTGCACTTGGCACAAATCGCAGAGGTCAAATTCCTTTTGAATGTTGTCAGAATACCGCTACATCAATTTTGGTTTTTCTGTCAACTTTTCATCCTTTGGTGCGGAGAGTTTTAAATCATCCATGTGCAGTAGTTGTGTCACCATTCCTGTCACCTTGGAAGTTATATTATTGAATGATAGCATGTATCCGTGTACATGCTTATTAATGAGGTTGTCCATGGGTTTAGTGCCAGGAAAGACAGAAGGGGTGAAAGGCTGTCACCATGGAAGATCCAGCATCGTATCTTCACTCCTGGTATTTCGATCTTTCCTTCTGAGTGCTGTAATATCAACGGGGTGTTCCAGAGCTCTATTGCTTTCTCAATCAGCTTGATTATTTGTGGGTTGATCTTGTATTGTATCATCAATTGCATGCACTTATCAATCACAAATGTGGAAAAGTATCAAAAGCTTTCTTGTAATCTATCCATGCTGTGGATAATTTGGTTCTTCTAGTTTTGCAGTTTTCGAGTATGGCTTTGTTTAGTTTTAATTGGTCTAGTGTTCTCTCTTACATCCCTTCTGTTCTGAGTCTAGGCCTCCTTGTTGTGTTAGGTGGTGGTATGTCATTTCTTTGATGATTCCCATCAGAAGTTTGTATGTCGTTTGGTAGGCATGTTATTGGTGAGAATTTTTAACGTCGTTGGCCGGTTTGTTCAGATTTTGGGATGAGGAATGTGTTACCTTCTGTGAGGCACTCATCCATTACCTTTTCCTTTTTGATAGGTTTATTGATGGTTCGAGCGTAGTGATTGTGGAGAACATCTAATTGCTTTAGCCAGAAGTTAGGAATTTTTTGGAACTATTTTTTGGCCAAGGCTTCTAAAGTTTGGCATTTTTTCAAGTTGTTTTTGAACAAAAAATTCTTCATCCAATATCACTGGGGGCATTTCCTTTAGATGTTGCTATTTCCAAGTTTTTGATCCATGCCGCTTCCTTGTTGTGTTCTTTTGGGTCTTCATAGATTCCTTTCCAGAATTTTTCAAGTTTATCCATCTCAGGAGGACTTGATATATTTTGTTTTTTTTCCCCTAGTCCACATTATAATATTTTCAGGTTATTTTAAAACATCTGGTTTTGTTTGCTCCCTTTGTTGACTTTGTTGTAGTTGTTGTTTTTTATCTTCCTTGCCATCATTTCTATTTTGAGTTTGTTTTCAGCACCCATTTTCTTTACCTCTTTGTCTTGATTTTACATTTGCTTTTTTATTTTTGGTTTCTCTTCTTTAGCTTTGGACTTCGGTTTCCATGTGTGTGTGTGTGTGTGTGTGTGTGTGTGTGTGTGTGTGTGTGTGTGTGTGTGTGTGTGTGTGTGTGTATATATATCTATATCTATATATATATATATATATATATTATATATATATATATATATATATATATATA
Source organism: Myxine glutinosa (assembly GCF_964187855.1). Taxonomy (NCBI): domain Eukaryota; kingdom Metazoa; phylum Chordata; class Myxini; order Myxiniformes; family Myxinidae; genus Myxine; species Myxine glutinosa. The sequence continues at coordinate 64,168,986 of NC_136266.1, forward strand.
TATATATATATATTGTTATGTCGGGAGGATAGAGCAATATCTAGAGTCAGGTAGATCTGAATAGGTAACATGCTTCGTCTGTCGCGATAAGGAATCTGCCCTGTAATAAATTCTGTGTGTAGTCCGCTTTGTCGGTTAAGGAGTATACCTGTGAACATACCAGGATGTTTGTGTGCTAGGTAGTTATAGGGATTAAAGATAACAGCCCTTGTGTGTCAAACCTGGTAATCAAACCTTTGTCCCTTATGGCAATGCACACCAACAAAAACACTTAGATAGGCCCTTAGTGCAACATTAAATAATCCCTTTCCCTTACCATAACGACTTTGGAAGACGGACAGGAAGCCAGATCAAGACACCGCCGATGATGGCTGCCGCCGGCCGCACCACCAGCTCGCCTGGCAACATCGCGTGGTACGGGCTGTGATTGGTTGGAGCGGGAGGCACTCGACCAATGGAAAAAAGCCAGCGAGTGCGAACCTGCAGCCAACCAAGGGGAGGAGAATGAAGACGCAGCTGGGAGGGAGGTGACTCATTTGAAGGAAGGGTCTGGAAAGTTCGAAGGGGAGGAGGAAGGTTATAAAAAGGGGGCGCTGCACGACATTCGCTCTCTTGGAGTTGGCCCGGGGGTCTCAGAGCATGCATTCGCATTCCTTTCTCTTGGCTTCTTCTCGTCTAGACGCTGTTCTCTCCTCCTGCACTCTCCCCGTTCCTGTCTCTGTGTGCCTCGTGCTTGGAGATCGTCCCCTTCGGGTTGGAGAGTGGTCTCGTGTGGGGATCGCTGGTGGTACTTTGGTGCCACATGGTGCTTTTGGTGCTTTTGGTGCGTGTGGTGCTTTTGGTGCTTTGGTGCCGCGTGGTGCTTTTGAGGTGCTTATGGACGCGTGGTGCATTGGCGTGGTGCTTGGAGCCGGACAAGGCCTTGTTGGACGACGGACGTACCACAGATAAGCCTAAGGCTGCACTCATGCCCCACATTTACGAGTACATGACGTTTCTTTTTGTTAATCCATTCCTGTGTGCTGTTTCTGAAGTGAGTTGTGGGGACGTCCCAATTTAGGACTTTTATTTAATATCGCGTTTACCTGTCCCTACCCTTTTATTAGTCCCCTACCTGTTTATACCGGAAGGGACTATAGGTTTGCACGCCATCCCTCCGTCTGTCCGTCTGTCCGTCTGTCAGTCCGTCAGTCCGTCAGTCTGTCCGTCCGTCAGTCCGTCACGCAAAGAACAGTTTTCCGGACTTTTTTTCAAAACACCTAAGGCTAATGATTTCAAACTTGGCACATGGTTTCCTCATGATAAGTTACAGATCGAGTTCGAACTTCACGACGTTTCGATCATTTTTGACAAAGTTATGGCACTTTGAACTTTGGGAATTCTGATAATTCTGATGATCCTTAACTCAGTGGCATTTTAAGTTTTAATTTCCTTTAAAAACCATTTTCTCTGGATTAATAGGACCGATTGAGATCAAATTTTCACCGTTGGGGGAATCGGTCTGTAGAATATTTTAATGGTAATTATGACGTCACAGGTCACGTGGTTCGGCCGCCATATTGTTTTTCATGAAAACACGAAAACCCCTTTTTCTCTGCAATGGCTGAACAGATCAAGGCCAAACTTTGCAGGCAAAATCGAATACCCATGACAAACAAAAAAGTCAGTGAGCATGACGTCATGCGTCACATGGTTTCAGAGTTATGACGTTTTTAAGCATGAACATTTAAAACCGAGCTCCTCCTTCATTTTTGATCCAATCGAGGGGAAACTTCACAGATCTGTTCAGCATGTCAGTCTACTAAAATGTCCTTTTGGAATTTCCGATAGGGAACGTGGTTTGGCAGATATCGTTAATTAAACGAACATATTTTTAAAAAATGGATATCTCTTGTTTATTCTGGAGTTCTCCTCAAGCCGCACCGCGCGCCCTCAGCCTCGTCTGCGAACGTCAAAAGCGCGACACAGCGTGCGCTTTTGGGAGGGGCAGAGCCAAGCCGAGCAACATATATATATATATACATATATATATATATATATATATATATATATATATATACATACATATATATATATATATATATATATATATACATATATATATATATATATATATATATATATATATATATATATATATATATATATATATATATATATATATTGTTACAGACGCGGTTTTGGATGTTAGTTTACCGAGCGGTTTGGTATGACCGCGTCTGCACAGTTTACCCGATTCCACTCGAACGTTGGCCAAATCGAGCTATGCTAAATCAATTAAGGAAAGGACACAACGGCTGGGTTAGATGACACGACACCAGGGGTACAGTTCTCAAGACCTCCGGAGGAGGTTATAATATTTGTATGCAGAGCGTTAAGATTACAAGGACAAGAGGTACAGCATAGGAAGGTAGGCACTTAGACACACTTATCTTATTCCCGACAGACCACAGATAAACGGGACAAGACTGACTCACACAGGGATTGATGGCAAGGAAGGGCAGGTAGTCGCTGGACAGCACAAGGTGCACCTTGGCTCAGGGACAGGATAGCGCGGTCCAAAAGATGCAGGGAGGTATCGTCGCGCTGGAGGTGGCGTCTGGTTCTCTTCAAGCTGGGGGCGCATCTCACGTCACCTCCGGTAAGTGGCTGCGTATATCCAGCGGGGAGTGACACGCCCTCAGCTCGTTAGCTCCGCCCCAGATGGAATCGGTCCGCCGCTTCCATTGGGTGCGGGGGTTACCGGGCTCCGCCCTTGACGAGGAGCTGACAGGGAGCCCCTATTTGGTAACCCCGTCGAGCACATGGGCAATGGCGGCTAACCAAGCCGGAGTGAGGACGCACACTCCCCGCGCGCTGTTGTTGTAGTTGTTGTTGTAGTTTCATGAGGAAGATGGGAGGAGGTATGGGGAGGTCCTAAACTCACTACTGGTGCCATACAATCACATTCTGGTGCAACGAAGAGTCAGAATTAATGGAAACGAGTCCTTAACTGACATAGACTAAGAATAACTAGCAAGATGTCCTATAGTTGTCTACGTGAGATGCGGTGAACCTGGGCACGACATTTAATGGGGGAAAAAGGGGAAGGTCGGTTCTACAGAGTGTTGTTTACAGACAATGGGACTAGGGAATGGGGGATTGGGGATAGTTGGGGAGTATTGGGGAAATAGGGGAATATTTACAAGCGGATATGGATGGAGGCCAAATCCCATATCCGCAACATTGCACCCTTCTCTACCCTCGGGGCGTACCGACCCGATAAATTTTTACCTACTTTAGTGTGGCACTCAGATGTAGTTCCCTCTACTATTAACTCTACCCTGAGTGCGACAGTTTTACAGATGTTCACAAATGTGTAAATATGTCCCCCTGCGACGTTGCACCCTTCTCCTCACAGAAACACACCCACAGGATAACCGAATCGCGGAAAGAATTCTCAAACTAAACATACAGCCGGTAGGGAGCATTATTTACATAAGACTACACTGATATTTACACTACGATCCAGGACCTGTTTTTGGAGGAACACATGCAGATGTTATGCATAGAGAGAGCACGCATGCCAGCATCGATACACCAACCCACGAGTGCTCTGTGGCCTTACGGCCTTTAATAATGTGCAGAGCACCCCATCCAAGCACCAAAAGCACCACCCCATCATGTACAGTCAGCACCATCCGGTGCACCAATAAAATGTTCATAAATCACCGGTGGTGTCGCAGCCGGCCGATGTTCTGCCGCTGGTCTTGCCTTCATGTGGTGCACTTGGCCTTCTGGCTTCTTTCAAAAAAATAAAGAAAGGCGCCAACCGCGTCCATTTCTTTATTGTGGCCGTCAGGGGGCCAACTATTAGTGGTTCACCTGTCTGGCATAGGTGCCACGTTGACCCATAGGTCCATCCACGGGTGGTGCTTGGCCGCAAAAGAACTGCGGTCCATTGTGGGTGGCCACAAACATTGCGGTCCATATGGTGTATCGATCCCGGCAGCAAGCAGCGAAAGTGCAGGCCCACAACTGCGGAGCCGGCACCTCTCTCTCCTCTCTCTCTCTGCCCCAAAGCCAGATCCTCGGAGGTGGGAGGCAAAAGAAGAAGACAAGTGAGTAGGTGGTAAGGGCGCAAAAGTGCACGCAACATAAGGCAATGCACACTGGGGGCACATGGGAACCAGGTGAGACAGGTACGTTCCTACCGTACGCCCCCCCCCCCCACCAGGTAACCTACATTGCCCCTCCCTTACCCCTTACTGTATCCACACAACACAACACTACCCATAAACATCTACTTTACAAATCAACAAACGTCCCTACTGTCTTCCCCGTTCCTCCCATAAACCAAATTCGTCTTCTCTCCCTCCTAACCAATCAAATTTGCCATTTCCAACCCTCATCAAAATTTGCCATTTCCAACTCAACATCAAAATTTGCCATCACCAATTCATCATCAGTCCCTCCTAGGGAGGGAGAGATGGAATCACCCCAATGTCTCATCCACGTCGTGATGCGTCTCACCAATCCACACAGCAATTCTCATTTCCTGCACACGGAACAAAGAAAACACAGGTGTGGAGTCATCATTATCACCACAGGCAAGTGGCTGCGTATGGTGCGACAGGTTCATCAATCCTAACTATTTCCTAAATGACTTTAACAACTTTACATTGCCCGGGGTCTTTCTCCTGCCAAACCATTGGCCCTCTTACACTATGGGTTCTAAAAACCAATTCCCATTGACCAAACTGTGGTGCTTTTCAATTTGGGGTCTCACTCCCCCGATTCATCTCCCGGTGCCCTCGCACAATTTCTGGGCCGCGACGTGTAGCTCTCCCAGCAGGTCTACCCACCTGCACACCTCCACCACTGCAGTTGCCTCCGAGCTTACCTGTTCCTTACCCTAACCTAACTACCTGGGGAAGGCCCTCTGGCGCTCTCCCCACTCGGTGCCCTCTCTGGCACTGGGCTACCCGGGTCCGTCCTCCGGATCCTCGGGCCCCACTGACACTAACGGCTCCCAGAGCCCACCTGCGGCCTCACATGGCCGACATCCTCACAGTGGTGGAGTGCCCAACCAACTACACACACTAACAGGCTACACGCCCAGCCATTTCCACAACACTAATGCACCCATCCACAATACCATTCTGCAACCGCACCACAAATGCCAATATCCAACCACAATTTACATATACCCTCTACCTAACACTTACACTACCCGCCCCAGGTATCCGTGATGGGGGTCCACTCTTCCCCCATTCACACCTTCGCACCATGCACACCACTCCGTACCACTTACTCCAACTCTCTCCACACCACTCATTCTCTGCTCCATATATTCCACACACCTGTACTTGCACACCTGTGCTCTCACTCTTGGTGCCGCCTGCACCCTTCTCTCCCCAAGCGCATTCGCGCTGATCCACAACACTCACTACTCACACACTGCTCCACACACCTGTCCAGTTGCACACCTGTGCAATCACACCTGTTCAATTCTCAACCACACGGCATCATCTCATCTAACTACTCCCCTCTGAAACTCGCGCTTCCCAGTCGTCCCTTTAAACTATTGCGCTCCCTCGTCATTATCATCCACACTAATCTACCTGCGTCCCCACTACAGGTATCAGTCACTAACTAATCTTAACGTTACCTACTGTCATCTTCGCTAGATCCCTATCAATATCCTAACCCACCCGGGCTAGTTTTCACTGCCATACACCCCATAATCTAGTGCGCATTTGCCCCACATGGGAAGGGTGGCAGGGATGCCACCCTTACCCACCGGGCCCATCGCTCCCTACCAATTTTGCACATCAAATTTCAACAAATCAAAAATTTGCCAATCACTACCCATCATCTGCCAATCATTACTGCCACTCCTTTGCCAATCATCAAATTTTGTTTTTCTCTAATTTTGGGGCCAAAACACTAACCTCATCACCCAGTCTACTCACTAATGCCTCTCGGTGCGCCAATTCCTGTCCAAAGCCCGGCTTCGTACAGCCAAGCCATGAATGCGGGTTGTGTGGTGCCAGCGGCTGGATACGTCCCGCATTCGGTGCAGGGAAGGAGGTTTACCCGGGCCGAGGTCCCACGCACCATCTCGGCACGGAGCCGTCCAATGTCCCGATCTCGACCTGCCGGCACGTCTCAACAAAACGTGGTCGCCATGACGACCCTTCCTATCCAGCTGCCCGCTCTGCCTAGTGGAGCACGGACACGGCCGTTCAAAGCGAGGCCCGGCACGCACCGAGGGCCCGATTCGGCTATAAGTCGACCTAACCGCTGCTCCGTTTAACGTCGATGCTTCACCTGCATGCTTACACCCCGCAGCCCGTTCCTTGCTCACACATCCAGCCGTCTCCATGCTCCTCGTCGTACCTTTCCTTACACACCCAGGTACTCTCATTCCACTCACAGACTTGGTCACACACCTGACCACCGAACACCTTGGCACACATTCGTCGCTCGCACACCTCACCAACACACCTCTTCGCGCCCCTTCCTCGGTCACCTCCTCTGTGACAATCACAGGTGTGCCCTCACTCGCACACCCAACCACGTGCCTCACTACCAATTCCAGCGTGCATTCCCACTCACGCTCTACCATTCCAGGTGTGCATCCTTCCATTCCTGGTGTACATCCTCGCTCACCTGTCACAACCAACTCACGCTCCTGGTCACTCTCACTACTCTCACCTCCACTCTTGACAGCGCACTCTTTCCTCATGCACCTGTCCGTTACACACCTTTCTCGTGCACACCCTTGCGCACACTCTCCCGTCACACCCTCTGTAACACTCACCACCGGCGTGCATTCTTCCTTGCCTTTGACAGCGCACTCTTTCCCCATGCACCTGTCCGTCACACATCTTTCTCGCACACCCTCTCTCGTTACATCCTCTGTAACACTCACCACAGGCGTGCATTCTTCCTTGCCTTTGACAGCGCACTCTTTCCCCATGCACCTGTCCGTCACACACCTTTCTCGCGCACACTCTTGCGCACACTCTCCCGTCACACCCTCTGTAACACTTACCACACCGCGCTTCCATGTGCTCCCTCGCACACGCGCTACGACCGACTCACTCTCGCCAGCACCCTCACTCCTTGGCACGCACTTTTTCCTCACACACCCCAGAGTCGGACTTTCTCGCACACCTCCTTTTTCGCACACCAGACCTGTCGCACACTTCACCAACGGCCTCTCACGAACACCCGGGTCTATCTCGACCCCCAAGCTTCTTAAATCCCCTGGCGCATCATACGCACGACCACATTGGTCACCACTTACACCGGGTCCTCTTCCTCTTCGCTTCTCCTCCATCACCTGCGAATCCCTCTTCCGGTTAATGAGCACATCATCACGATCCAAACACAGACTTTGGACCAATTCTTTTATCTCCTCTTTTATCTCTTTCTTATCCCCTCTCCGTCGCTTCTTAATTTCGCTCACCCCTTCTTCCACTTCTTCTAATTTCTGCTTCACCTCTTTTATTCCCCGGTACGTCTCCTCAAGTTCGTCCTCTAAGGCTACCTTGACCGTTTCCATGTGCGTCCTCACCTGCCGGTCCTTCGTCTCCATTACCTCTGTCACCTCGTCCAACCTCGTTGTCAGTCCCTCACATACCATCTGACATTCCCTCTTCGTCGCTATCAAGTCCTCTTTTAGTTCTTTCTGTGTCGCTTTTAACCCTCCTAATACCGCAGTGTTCCTTTGAACCTGCTCCGTTAGTCCTTTTTGTCCCTCCGTCAGCTGTTCCACCTCCTGCGTCAGGTCCTCTATGCCCCCTTGTAACTTTACAGTCCCCTTTCTCACCTCCTTCTCCATGTGCTCCTTACAGTGCCTCACCTCCTCGCGCACTCCTCCGACCTCCTCACTCACACCTCTTCTGATCTCTTCTCCCATCACTTGCATCTCCTGCCCAGATGCCACCCTCATCTGCTCCATTTCCTCCCTGTGAGCATCCAGTTTGGTTTCTACCCCCATTCTAACCCCCTCTATCTGCTGCCCCATTTGTTTAACTTCCCTTTCCGCTTCGTCCCTCATGTCCCTCAATTTGCCTTCCATACTGTTTTCTAACCCCTCTAACCCCTTTTGCATCCCTTCCATTTGATTCTCTTGAGCGGCCATTCTGTTTTCTACCCCCATTAACCCATTTCTCACCTCTTTTATCCCGTTGTCTAACCCCTCAAAATTATTGTCTAACTTCCCAAATTTCTTGTCTAACTCCTCAAAATTATTGTCTAACTTCCCAAATTTCTTGTCTAACTCCTCAAAATTATTGTCTAACTTCCCAAATTTCTTGTCTAATCCCTTAAAATTATTGTCTAACCCCTCACCGGTACCCCTCGCTTCGTCCCTCATTGCCCCCATTTGGCCCTCTAATCGCTCACTATCAGCCCTCAATCCCACAATTTGGTTTCCCAATTGCTGACTATTAGCCCTCATCTCGTCCTTCATTTCTTCACCCGACTTAACCATAAAGGCCTTTATTTGTTCCATAAATAGGCCCCAATCCATCGGCGGCGCTACCACGGTCGCGGGGGCGGTCGCCGTGGCCATGTGCGAGGCGCCATTTTGCGCGCCCGCAACCTCGTGCGCGACGATGCTATTTTGCGAATCTGCTACCCTCACTGCTTCGCTTTCCTCTTGTCCCTCATTTTGGTCCTGGATCGACCCTGCCTCCCTCTCCTCTACCGGAACCCAGCCGTCTTGGTCTGCCATAGCGCGACTTTCAAAATTCGGGTTTTTATTTTTTTTGTAAAACACAATTAAATTTCGCTGTTATAATTTCGAGCGCGTGAAACGCGCTCCGGATCGAATCCCACTTCCCGACACCAAATGTTACAGACGCGGTTTTGGATGTTAGTTTACCGAGCGGTTTGGTATGACCGCGTCTGCACAGTTTACCCGATTCCACTCGAACGTTGGCCAAATCGCGCTATGCTAAATCAATTAAGGAAAGGACACAACGGCTGGGTTAGATGACATGACACCAGGGGTACAGTTCTCAAGACCTCCGGAGGAGGTTATAATATTTGTATGCAGAGCGTTGAGATTACAAGGACAAGAGGTACAGCATAGGAAGGTAGGCACTTAGACACACTTATCTTATGCCCGACAGACCACAGATAAACGGGACAAGACTGACTCACACAGGGATTGATGGCAAGGAAGGGCAGGTAGTCGCTGGACAGCACAAGGTGCACCTTGGCTCAGGGACAGGATAGCGCGGTCCAAAAGATGCAGGGAGGTATCGTCGCGCTGGAGGTGGCGTCTGGTTCTCTTCAAGCTGGGGGCGCATCTCACGTCACCTCCGGTAAGTGGCTGCGTATATCCAGCGGGGAGTGACATGCCCTCGGCTCGTTAGCTCCGCCCCAGATGGAATCGGTCCGCCGCTTCCATTGGGTGCGGGGGTTACCGGGCTCCGCCCTTGACGAGGAGCTGACAGGGAGCCCCTATTTGGTAACCCCGTCGAGCACATGGGCAATGGCGGCTAACCAAGCCGGAGTGAGGACGCACACTCCCCGCGCGCTGTTGTTGTAGTTTCATGAGGAAGATGGGAGGAGGTATGGGGAGGTCCTAAACTCACTACTGGTGCCATACAATCACATTCTGGTGCAACGAAGAGTCAGAATTAATGGAAACGAGTCCTTAACTGACATAGACTAAGAATAACTAGCAAGATGTCCTATAGTTGTCTACGTGAGATGCGGTGAACCTGTGCACGACATTTAATGGGGGAAAAAGGGGAAGGTCGGTTCTACAGAGTGTTGTTTACAGACAATGGGACTAGGGAATGGGGGATTGGGGATAGTTGGGGAGTATTGGGGAAATAGGGGAATATTTACAAGCGGATATGGATGGAGGCTAAATCCCATATCCGCAACAATATATATATATATATATATATATATATACACATCGATCATTGATCGTGAACCGGAAAATATAATAAATTACTGATATTTAGACTCGAAAGGTTCTTTATCAACAACCTTATTTGTCATGCTTCTGCTGACCTGTCTGCAAGGTGTATAAATTGAAGTCCCGAGTGCGAATCACAGGTGATCCCGTCCTGAGGTAATTAGCGATTGGGAACGATTCAGAACCTATGGGTAAATAACCCTTGGTAATTTCTCTAACAGTTTTCCGGACGACAGACTGCCGGTAGGGGTCATGTATTGCAGCGCAATACTCAGAATGCTTGTTACAATAAACCCTTTTGTTATCATTATTTTTTTTTTTTAATTTGTTTGTATACTGAATCGAGGTTCGTGAAAGAGCTAACATTTATCACACAAACAAATCAAACAGACAAACAAAATATATCTAAAGGGAAGCGGTGGACAAGATGGGGAGAGAAGGGGAAGCACACAAACACAACATTTGAGAACAGGGACATCGGGAGATGTGTAGGAGGGAGAGGGCTTTGGGGGAGGAGGCATGGGAAGGGGGGGGAGGGGGTGGGAGAAGTATAAAACACAAGGACACCAAGGACTTCCCGTACAGAAGTTGGTATTTCAAAAAAGTGGATTTGGGGTGAAATTAGCGGGGGTAGAAAAGATCAAGGTTTTGGATAGGGGAAGATAAGAGATGGTGGTGAACAGCTGTTTTAAAGACCTGGAGGGAGGAGTGGGATTGAAGAGAGTGAGGGAGTTTGTTCCAGAGGCGGGAGAAAAGAGGAATGAAGGAGTGAAGGTGAGCAGAGAGTCTTGATTTTGGCAGTTTAACCATAAGAGGGTTGCACGCAGATCTTGTGCGACCTGTAGGAATATTTGGGGGACAGAGCCCAGAGAGAGCGGGGGGAGCAAGGCCGGAGAGGAGTCGGTAGAAGACAGAAAGACCACCAACCTGCCTGCGGTGAGTAAGTGAAAGGCCCTCGGAGGTATCTTCATCGTGGGAGATTCCTCATATTTCTCATTCCCTTCAAATCTTGTGTTCGTTTGAGTTCGTCCCCTTCCACAGTTTCGTGCTTTTACCTCATTTTCCGCCTCCCTTCTTGTCCCGTGCGGTTGATGGCAAAAGCAAAATCCGTGTTTGGTCGTCGCCTCCAGTAGATCCGTTTGGTCCATCCGCGGACCCTGGTGTTAACCGGAGGGATTTGCATGAAAATATATATAAATATATAAATATATATATATATATGTATATATATATATCAGTCATTATGCGACCTTCATATCATCAGTGGGGAACCGCCAGCAAGGTGTCCCATACAGCTGCTGCTGCACCTTACTGGGTGTGATAAGCACCGCCTGCCACACGGTAACATTATCTCTGGTATCCACTCATCATATGGAGTCGACCTGGATGCGGTTGAGAGTTACTAATATTGGTATCTGCAATCTGGTTCTCCAACCTAATGAGCGAACGTCATGACGTCATCGCCATGCATGTCCGCCTTGCCTGCAAAGCTCCAGGGGAGCCATCTAGCAGTGCGTCATTATGGATTATAAATTCAGATACTGTCACAAGTGCATGCAAAACTCACAGTTACCGACCTGGTTTCGCCCTTGTTGGGGCTTCATCAGGGCAACGCAGTGAGCCTTCCATACACTTGTAACTCTGAAAACCTTTCGGTTTTTATATCAGTCATTATGCGACCTTCATATCATCAGTGGGAAACCGCCAGCAAGGTGTCCCATACAGCTGCTGCTGCACCTTACTGGGAGCGATAACAATTAGTAGCCTAACTCCCAACCGCATCCAGGTCGACTCCATATGATGAGTGGATACCAGAGATAATGTTACCGTGTGGCAAGCGGTGCTTGTAAAGTTGGCCCTTTAGCCCAACCAGTGGCTGGTTGGGCTAAAGTGAAAGACGTGGATATCGTATGTGCGGGGAAATGTTGTCTTGTTGCCTCACAGGAAGGACACATTGGACAGATCCATTGCAGGCATTACATACTGTTAAATTACCTGATTCTTATGAGATTCCACTGGAATGAAGGATTCGAGCTGAGCTAATGCTTGAATTTTCCTTAACAAGACACTTTGGTTTCAGAATGGATCACTGATCCAAAAGACATCTTGCGGTGTATTGTTCTGACCACAGCTGAGGCCTGGGTGACTACACCGTACCATTTTATCTTTGTTATACCTTTTGTATGTGCTGGGTTTACAATTGTTTGCAGTTAATGTGGCTGCATTGATATCCATGGCAATTATGTTAGGCACATGCGTACGAAAAAAGAAAGCAATCTCACCCTTAGTCGCTTATGAGCATCTGCCCCCATTATTACTTCGTTATTTTTTGGCAGAAATTCGATTTTAAATTGTTCGGCTTCATGAGATTACTTCATCACGAATGAAATTAACTCTCCCAAGCCACCTGTGAAAAAAGCATTTTGAAGTACTGGTCTTGACAGGTCAGAATGTCTTACGAACAAAATGTTCCATAGTGTAAATCAGTGTTTGATTTCAGATTATGGATATATTAAACAAACCATATGAAATAATGACTTCTTATAGTTTTAATTTTGTAAAAGTTGTTATGTAACTATCCATCTATGGACTACTTATGTAAAACTAGGGGGAATTAGGGATTTGTTATTTCTATACAAGATGAAGGCTCATGGAAGAGCAAGGAGACAGAGGGTAAAAAGACAACGAACTCACAGTCGTGGAGCAATAGTTGGATGCATTAAAGTGGGGAGAAGAGATTGCAGATAAGAATGGTGGATGACGTGAGATGGGGGTGCACTGCTTCCTTATACATGAAGCCATGGAATAATAGTCAGATGAACAGCCTCAGGAACAATTTATTATTTGCTGAGGCTGTTCCATGGAAACGTTCCATGTTGTTTTCTCGAACCTGGAATCTGTCCATGGTGAGAAAGAAAGTCAGAGTTTAAGGTTGTTTCAGGCTTTTTGCGTCGTTTTATGAGACAGAACTTCACAAAAGCAGTTCCACAAACGGGAGATAAGACTAAGAGTAACAGAGTTTCGGTGTGCAGTAACCATGGATTTGGGGATTTTGACCAGGAGGAGGTTAGTGTAAGATCTCAAGTATCTTGGATGGGTTGGGGAGCGTTTGACGGTTGAGCGGACACAGTAAGCTAGATGTAGTAAAAACAGAGAAGGTAGTGACCTGTATGTCACATGAAAGCAACAGGCATTGTTTGTTGCACTCATTGCGGATGATACCAATAATGTTGAGAGCTTCAAATTTCACAGATTCCAGGAGAGACTGATGTGATGCTTGGACAACAGCCAATATGGGAGAGCAGTACTCCATTGAACTATGGGTAATAGCTTTATATGCTGTGAGTAGTTTTGATTTATCAACGAACTACTTGAAGCGACGCAGGATGCCGAGTTTGCGGCTGGCGTGGGAGATCAGATTTATGATGTGTTCGGCCCAAGAGAATCCTAAGTGCAGAAGAGTTTTCAACAGGTTAGACAGTGATAGGGTCAAGGGTCACAACATTAACAAAGAGGACAGTTAGGATAACATTAAGGCAGGGGTCTTTCAGTCTGGAGAGTAGTTAATCAATGCATGGAATGGTCTCTCTGGAAAGGTAATGGCAGTAGAGAAAGTAGATAGGTTTAATTTGTAATTAGATAGGTATCTATATATATTTGTAATCAGATAGGTATCTATATATTGTTGCAGATCTCGGCCGTCGGCTCTCCCCTTCTCAAGGGGGGGGGGGTTAATCCCCTTGTCTTGTTATCTGGCCGACCCGAGTCCTGGGGGTTATACGCTCCTTCTGGTCGGTATTAGGTAGGGTGATTGGTCAATTTAGTCCCAAATACCTAATTACTAACCCAATCGTAAAGCAGGGAAATAACTCCCGCCCGAACCATGGCTATTGGTGGAAATGCCGAGCGGATAGCGAGCCGCGACTCGGGCCGTTAACCATGTGACTAGACCCGATTCTGAGTGGTTCCAATCATGCCGTGGTTCGGGTGGGAGTTATTTCCCTGCTTTACGGTCGGGTTAGTAATTAGGTATTTGGGACTAAATTGACCAATCACCCTACCTAATACCGACCAGAAGGAGCGTATAACCCCCAGGACTCATGTCGGCCAGATAACAAGACAAGGGGATTAACCCCCCCTTGATAAGGGGAGAGCCAACGGCTGAGATCCGCAACAATTGGTGTCAGGAGTGGGATATTTACAAGAAAGTGTGGGTTCTAAAACCGCAACACTGCACCTCCCCCCCTTTTTCCAGGCTTGGCCCGAGCAGAAACAAAAGGGCTATCTTTTAAATTAATGTGACACTTAGGTGTGGTTATCCACTACTTTTAACCTCACCCTGAGTGCGACAGTTTTAACACTAAATATGTCCCACCTGCTGCGTTGCATCCTACCTAACTGATTCACGCCCACAATTAACTGAATTACGGAATGGTCTTCAAACTAAACATAGAGCCGGTGCAGAGCATTATTTACAAGACTCTACTAATTATTTACACTGTAACCCAGGACCTGTCTTTTGTGGGAAAGAGAAAAGATGTTTTGAAAAGAGGAAATGCCATTGCCATGCACTGCACCGATACACCATACCCATATGTACCAATAAAATGCACCAATAAAAAAAATGCACAAAAAGCACCAAAATGCACAAAAACAAACATTTTAAAATAATAAAAATGATGTCTTCTTCTTGTGCTTGCTCTGCTGGGCCAATGTTTCTGGCTGTCTTCTTGCTTGATGTTTTTTATTTCTTAAAAAGGGCACACACCGGGTCCGCTTTTTTAAATTCATGGCCAGCAGGGCCAAGTCAGGTGGTCCACCTGCATGGCATAGACGCCACTTAAACAGTGGTCCGCAAACCAGATACCGCTGGCAAAAATGGTCGGTCCCAGCAGAGGTGCCAGGCCACAGAACGTGTGGTCCATAAGTGGTGCCAGGCCACAGAACGTGTGGTCCATATGGTGCATCAGGGCAGGCAGGAGGCAGCAAGGGTGCGGGCGCACAATCCGCGGCACCTGCACACTCCCCTCGGACACAAAAGAACATGGCCCATGAGTGGGGAAGGAAGACAAGCAGAGTTAGCGGGGGCAAGGGCGCAAGGGTACACATCAAAACAAGGTAATGCATGATGAGGGGCGCGGGAGAGCGAGTCGAGAAAGCTCGTCCCTAGCGTTCGTCACCCCCCCCCCCCCCCCCTGTCACCTACTCTACCCTTGCCCCTACCCCGTATTTACACCATTTACAAATTTACAAATTCGTCGCTAACGTATTGTCCCCCATATCTCCCCTAATGCCAAATTCGTCGTCAATCCCTCCTAAGGAGGAAGAGATGGAATATCAAACACAATGTCTCCCCCACGTCAAGATGCGTCTTTACCTTCCAAATGCCTGCAAAACATGGTGTGGAGTCTTATCACCTTAGTGAGTGGATGCGGATGGTGCGAAGAGATTTTATCCTAAACTATACCTCTAATTGACATTAACTCTCTTTAAACTACCCGGGGTCTTGCCCTGCCAATCCATTGGCCATCTTTAAACTATGTGGTTCTAAAAACCAATTCCCATTGACCATACTGTAGCGCACTCCCAATTTTGGGGTCTCACTCCCCTGATTTTTCTACCTGTGCCCTTGCACAATTTCGGGGCTGGGTCGTGTGGCTCCCCTAGCAGGTCCTACTTACCTGCGCATCTCCGCCACTGAACGTCGCCACCCGAGCTTGCCTAGCTCCTTACCCTAACCTACCTGGGGAAGGCCCTCCCTGGCACTTACCTCCTCGATGCCCTCTCTGGCGATGCCCTCTCTACCCGGGTCCTTCCTCTGGATCCTCGGGCCCCGCTGAACTCTACACAACTCTACATGGCTCCCAGAGCCTACGTGCGGCCTCACCTGGCCGACAGACTACCAGTGGCGGAGTGCTCAACCAACCATACATACTAATTAAGCCACACGCCCAGCCATTCCACACACTAATGCACCCATCCAAGCAGTACTGTGCTACTTTCTGCACCACAGATGTCAATATCCAACCACAATTTTCCTACTCCCTCTACCTACTTTTAAACTACCCTCCCCGGGTACTCGTGAAGGGGTCCATCCTTCCCCCATCCACTCGTTCGCACCATACACTCCACCGCACTCATTCCACACACCATTTACTCCACACCATCCATTCCAGACCATTTATTCCAGACCATTTATTCACTTGCACTCTATGCAAGGCAATCACTCAATACACAATGACACACATCCTCAATACTCTGCTCATACACTTTCACACACACACACACACATCCTTCTCGAGCATTGCCTCATTTGCTAACCAGCACTATAAGGACTTCCATACTCAATGCCTCATTTCATCCGAAACCTCAAGCTCATACACACAGCATCATTTAAACTAACTACTCCCTTCTAATACTAGTGCTCCCCGTCATCCCTTATACTAAGCACATCCCACGTCATTATCAATCAACTACTCTACTCTACGTCCCCACTACAGGTACAATGTCACTACTTAAATCTTGGTCACCTATGGTCATCTCTAGGTCCCTATACATTATTCTAACTCTCCCGGGCTAGTTTGCACTGCCAAAACCCCATAAAACTACTGCTCATGTGCCCAAACTAAACGATGTGAGGGATGGTAGCTCTACCATCGCTTTACACCGGATACCATTTACCATCACTATCGCTATCCGTCCACTACACTTGAGCCTCTCGGTATGTCATTACATCATCAAAGCTCGGCTTCGCAAAGCCGAGCAATGAATTCGGGTGGTTTGGTCTACTGTAGGTTGGGTCCGTCCGGCATTCGATTCAGGGGAGGAGGCATACTTGGGCCAAGGCTCCAGGCACCATCCCTACGCAGGGCCTTTTGCTCCCATGCGCGGTTGCCCAGCCTTCTCCGGCCGGAGCGCCGCCACCGCAAGGGGGCGCCGCTCCGAACCCTTCTCCTTCCCCTCGAACCGGGCCGATCGCTTTGCCGAACAAAGCGCGGTACCGACCGTACAGGGCGGGGCCCGGCACGAATCGTGCACGGCGCTCCTTGCGAGAGCGCCGCGGCAACGATCCCCGCCGGCTCCCACAGCGCACAAAGCCCGTCACGGACCGAGAGCTCGCATCGGCTACCCGTCGCCCTACGTGCTACTCCCCCGGTCCGCATCGATGCTTGAGCCGCCTTCTCACACACATACACCTCGCGACCCACTCCTCTCTCGCACATTCATGCGCCCCTGCGCCTTCCATGCACCCCACACATTTCGTCACAGCACTCGCTCGTGCATACCCTTCCATTCCACACTTCATTAACACACATCCCCGAATGTAAGAAAGGCGCCCCCGCTTTCACACTCTGTCGTGCATCCTTCCTCGCACTCTGTAATACACTCGCGCTCCAGCGCCGTCCGCACACGCGCGCCATTCCCTTTCATAAACCTCTCCATGGACCTTCCACAAGCACCCAGGTGACGTCTGGATCCCAAGCGCACTAAAAATCCTTTCGTGCCAAACCTTTTCGCGCCATACACCACCCTACTCACCTTGGCGTTTCCTCTTCTTCACTCCTCCACCACCTGCAAACTTTCCATTTGGTTATGCAGCACGGCATCATGATGTAAATCCAAACTTTGCACGCATTCCATTTCTTCCTCCCGCGAGTGCTTTTCTAAGTCCGCCGTCTCTTGAATTCCAATTTCCACTATTTCTTTGATTTTATTTTCTTTATTAAGCTTGACGACCGCTGGCGCACATAACATCAAATTTTCCAATTCAGCGGTCGTCGGCTTCTCTATCGCCCGAGTCGCGATTTCTACCCCGGTCCAACTGGCCGTGCTTTGCTCAGGCTCGCTTTCCCCACGCTTCTCAAGCCGTGCTACCCGTCGCATACCCATGTGCCTTTCCCGCTTGTCATGCGGTCTATGTTCTCCCCAAATTTTTGTATGCGGTCACCCATTCTTTTTCCAAACCCTTCAATTTGATTTCCCATATCAAAATTCAAATTTAATTTGAATGTTAATAAAAATTTCGGCCGCTCGTAATTTTGACCAAATTTTTCACAGATGAGAAAATTTGGTTCGGGCCCCAAATCCCACTCCCGACACCAATTGTTGCGGCCAATAGCACAATTGGTGTCCAGAATTTTGTCTAACAAATTTAGTCCCCGGTTCCAAATCCCAACTCCTGACTACCAATTGTTGCGGCCAATAGCACAATTGGTGTCCAAAATTTGGGATTTGGAACCTGGGACTAAATTTGTTAGACAAAAAGCAACACTATATATATATATATATATATATATATATATATATAGCTTTTCTTCCATGGCCATGGCCAGAAACTAAAAAGGGTCATGCATTGGAGATAGAATGGTACATGGATACTGGCAGGACTTGTAGGTAGCTTGGTTGGGCATCAGTGATGATATCTGTTGTTGGTGTAGCCCAGGTATGACCTCCTCTGGGCTGAATGACCTACTCCTGTGCCAAAGCTCCTTGTTGCTGATTTTATATGTTGACTGTGTGAGCAAACGATAAATCAGTCACATATGATGGTAGCTTTGGCATGCCAGCGCAGGATTCCAGATTGTGATGAATGCCCATGACGTTTCTGGGAGATTATCCTGACTTATTGTTTGAGATTTAGGGCCTCTTTCCATTGCTGAGAGAAGCAGCAACCTGAACAGAGAACAGTAATTCGGCTGGAAACTAAACTGATGGTCAGAGATCAGGCTGTTTGAATAGATTAAATAATTGATATCAGTAGCAGTGATGGACGGACATCAGTAGTGTTACGTGCTCCTCCCCAAACCCCGGTCACGGTGTACCTCCGAGCCCCGAGAGGAGTCACGGCAGAAAGATGTGTTATTCTGTATGTCAAAGATCAATGGTGAAACCACACCAATTGTTACCAACAAACAAGTATTGTATTAAGATCACACAGGAATAACAGTACAAAAAACAATAGTAATCAATTGTACAACAAATATATCATTCCTATGATGGTACCATCAGTTTCGTACAATGTAACTCACTGTGCTCCAAGTGAGTGAAACAAGAACATTCCCAATGTCTCTATCCCGGCATCAAGCCAAAGTCGATCCGCTCCAGTGATCGTCAGAACGATGTCGTATCGAAACCAGAATCCCGCTCGGTTGACAGTCACACTGCCAAAGATGGGCGAAGGCACCCTCCCGAAGCAACGGGGAAATCACACCTTCTGGTACGGACGTTCAATGACTCCCACTCGGCGAACCGCAATTTCCCATTCAAAATCCACGTTTCACACACACACCAGATTAACGTCTGGATGTGGTGAAAATGGTTGAAGTGAGGTGAAAAACTTGGAGCGATGCGAAAATCGGGCGCGAGTCAAAATGGCCAACGGCCCGTTCTCGAGACGTAATGGCACTCCAACGATTCTCTTCGGAATCGACCGCAAAACCTGTCACGCAGGTTTATCTGTCACAGCGATGACAACTCTGTCGCAGGAATCCCTTTCCCGGAAACCCAAAGTTCACTCGTGACCCTCGTTCGCCAACGTTTGCTCCAGACGTCAAAGCAGCTCGGCTTTCTTGTCGAGCTCCCTCGCTCCGCCCTCTTTTTTTCTCTTCCTCTTCGTCGTCGTCTGGTTCCGGTTTCATTGAAAACATTAACTTTTTTTACCTTTTGAAAATAGTAATCTCTATTTCACTTAAACGATAACAATAATAGTACATGGAACCAAAAATGTTTACAGTGGATGAAAACCACAACAACGGAAGTGACGAATCCGTAACACTCCCCCCCCCCCCTCCCTCAAGAAAGAAAGTTTGAACATCGTGAAAACTTTCTTTGCATGCAAAAACTCTTTTAACCAACAAAAGTAAAACTCACACCCAAATGATCAATTCACGTGAGTAACAATAATTAATATTCCCCAAAATAAAGCAACAAAACTTCCAAACAACCGACAGGAATTTCCAAAGTTAGTTCACTCTGGATAAAGCATCAGCAACGACATTGTCCCTGCCCTTTACATGCTCAATTTCCAAGTTGAACTCCTGCAAAGCCAAACTCCATCTCATCAACCTCTGATTTTTATTTTTCATTTTTTTTTTTTTGAATGAAGGTTAAGGGGTTGTGATCAGTGAATCCAAAGCAAAGCAAATCTACAGCACTTTTTGAAGGAGGCCGAGCTGAGAGCCAGGTTTCATGGTGGTTGGGTGGTGAGGCCTGGAAGTATTCACTGCATGGATGCATTTATGATCGTGGAGTTCACGGGTTAATCCGTGTAGGAATCTTAGCTCGGCTGCTCCTGAGCACTCAGTGCTTCCAACTCTTCTCTTGATCATAAAAATCATAATCACGGTTGTAGAGTAGGGTGCTGTAGTCACGTGAGTAGCGGTCCCCATCTCGGCTACCACCGTAATAGTCATCCCGTTCTTGGAGAATTATTAACAATTTCTGGTGTTATGTTACTAAAACTTCAAGAGACTCGGTTTAGCAAAATCAATGTTTTATTCACTTTTCAGAATTTGTTGTATACTTGAGAATTGTTGTATACTAAGCCGAGATCTTTAATGAGTCTTTGTTCGTCTTTGTTGAAGCTCGTTTGGTAGGTCTTGGTTGAAGCTCGGTCTGTAGGTCTTTTGAAGCTCGTTCAGTTGCTGACCAGTCTTCAGTTGTTCCCCGTCCACTCTGCTCGTCCACTGCTTCTCCATCACTCTCCCAGTTCTCTCTCTCCCAATGCAACTTTCTCTTGGTTTTAAAGCCCCAAAACCCTTTGATGTTACAGAGCATGCAGGGTGTCCCTTTTTCCCAAAACCTTATTTGGCTCTCTTGGCTAGCTTGTACTTATTTCTGTTCAAGAGGTCAAATACTCTGACCTGCTGAGGAAGAATTTGCAGCCTGTGTTCCATCTATGGAACACAGGCTAAATTGATAGACACAGATGGCAGTCCCAGTGCATTACACATTCTGTTTCCTTAAATTAACTCTCTCTCTCTGGACCACCTGTTAGCTCTTTAACAGAAGCTAAATAATTCAAGAGGATTCACAGTTTTATCAAACTGCACCACAGAGCATTTTTACACCAGATCACATTCGGTAGTTATATTAACAATATGGTCAATATGAATATTTATTCCCTGACAATCCCCAGTTTTTCTTTTATGTTTATATTAACCATTAATTTAAACATTACCACATTTAAATATTCAAACCACTAATCTGGTAATTTAATTTCCTAAGGCATACACCGTCATTCTGGAAGAATTTTGATCACAATACATTTCCTTGTTCATTGACTCTTTCTTTGTTGATAATTCAATTCAACTCATTTGCATAAAGATCACAAAACATTTCACCTTCACCAAAACGCAATAATTTCAGTTCATCAAAATAATAAAGCATCTGCAACATTTTGCAAAGTATTTGCCTTCAATCAAATATTGACTTTCTTTGTTTGAAAAAAGGGGCGGATCACTTGTGTTTGGAATTTCAGCATAAAACATTTTTTCTCCTGTTGTCTTCATCACACCTTCACTATTTGCATAGGATTTTCCGCTGTTGTGATAGCTGGGCAGAGTCAAAGACTGACCCTGCTCTCCATGCAGCATCCTTGCCACTCTTGCTGTGAGCCATAGTAGATTTGAACAAGGCCTCCATCCAGTTGTAGTCGACTTGCCTCCTCACTAATCGTGAGCATGGAGCAAGTATTGATGTGATGTTGATTTGTCAACAAGATGTGGAGCAGGGATGCCGGATGCATCCGCAATGATGATGTTGGGACCATGGTACTCAGTTGTCCATGGTCCATACCAGGAGCCCACAGCAGAATCGTGCACAGCTGTTGTGAAGGAAAAGGCAGTCGTTCGCTTGCAGCTCCATGCTGACTCCCCGGAAGTTGGTGAAGTAATGACACACGTCACCGTATCCCGTAAACGTTGCAGGTAAAATATCGTCGTCCTGCAATTGCTGATGTGATGAATGTTCGAGGTATTTGAACACAAGTAAGTGATCGATCTTTTCCATATGTTGCAGTGTGACCCAGACAAATGGTCACATAATTTTCCCTTGGTGAAGGTAAACATCCATCTTCCAAAGGAGCATTTCTTCATCATTCTTTGAGAAAGAGGGTGTATGCCAAGATTAACTTCAAAGGGTCAGCAAATTCATTCTATAACCAGATCTAATTTTTCCATCCAATAGTTTGCCTTGACACATGTCATATGATAACATTTTAATAACCCTTCAGAAATGTTTCCCATCGCAACAACTTCCCTTTTACAAATAGCCATGTGTAAATTACGTATTGAACGACAATGTTCTCTCAATGTGTTTGGCCTAAATGGCCGCAAAAGTGGCTGCCAACATGCAGTACCTTTTTTATCTACCAAATAAGTGCTCGTCGACATAAGACCTCTACCAAATGTTGTTTGTAAAAACAAATCTGGGATTTCTAATTACATGGATGCACACTCTCAGGACATTGCAGGCTGCTGTTATCAATCCATTACGATAAAATAATTTCTTTACCCACAATCAAATAAGTAACACAAATTGAGGATATTATCCCTATCACATTCATTTATAGATTCATTTGGTTCTAATTCACTCTTTTCCCACTGCTATAAGGAAGAACAATAGCTCTTATAAGTCTTTGTAATATCTCATTAAATTTACCCAGCATTGAAGAATTTATTTACTATCCATTTCCCTTCTGTTTACCAGTAACTTTGTTTAAACTCCATAACTTAATTTGATAAATCCCATGTGTACAGCTCCCACTTATTGAAACCCCTACTTTTGTAGAAAATATCCAAATACGTGGTTGTATACCCCCTTAAAAGTTGTTCCTCCATTTTCTATGCAACTTAGTGAATACTACTGACACCTGTATGCCAATATAGGTGTGGCAGATTAACAAAATATGTTGCAGGTACACGTAACATCGTGTTCTGAGTGTAAAAACATAACAAACAAAAAACATCTGAGTGTAAAACACATAACAGCGCATTCACGTCTGCCCCTTGGTTTTAAGATTCCCAATGTATTTCGTTTTAAAACTCACAATAGTTCAATTCAACAAAATTATCTTTACTATCTGCCCATATCGTCTATGCCTAAGACACATCCATACATACAGCACAATTTATATGCCAAGATTTTATATGCAAATATTTATATGCCAGATAAAGGTCAAGTTTATATATGTAAAAATCCATGAGCAGAGTACTCTGGAAAGTCAATGTAAGACCACTTCCAAATTTGGCTAATTTTGTACTCATTTTGTTTATGAAGCTCCTATCCATAAATAGCTGTTATTTTCATATAAATTCTATCAAAAATGGAATCCCAAAATTACTCACAATTGTACTATTAATTAATGGCTGCTCATAACCTACCACATCACATCCGTATATTCCATCGCCCTTGACAAAAGAGATAATGATCATAATCAAATTATATTCCTATTTTATTTTACGAATTTTCTGGATATTCTTGTAAGATTGACACACAAAACCAAAAAAAACACAAACATTGACACACAAACGTACACAAACCCAAGCATTATGTATATTTGTTTACATTTGAACCATCATTAACAGATCAAGATGGGTGTCAATTGCATTTCAATTTCGTAAAATTTATCCTTTAATTTTAGAAACGCTAATACACAAATAGATAAAAAGTTTATTTTGTTTTTTTTAGAAAACCCCTATAACGTCACATTGAAATTACCCTTTTTGGTCCCACAATAATTTATCCCAATTTGACAATACATCTATTTACATGTCAGTCAACCACTGACCTATCAGCATGCAAAAAAATAGGCCAAAATGCCCACCTGCTGATCATGTGATGCTCGTCACTTGGTTCCCAAAAAATTTTGCAAAGCAATGTTCCACACTTTGGTAATTGTTTTGTTGTAAAAAATTGTTTCGCCCAAAATACTCCCTAAAACGCCATTTATAATTGGCAAATATGAAGCTTCCAGAATGAACTCTAATTCTGGATCTTTTAATTCATGTTCCAAAAATCCAATGTTGGCATTTAATCAATTAATTATTAATTCGCTAATAAGCAAAAGTAAAATTCATTCTTGCTCCGAAAAAATTTTCTTTGAGACAAGAAGCATGAACAAGTATTCATGTTGGTCTTATGATTTAATCTGTTGAGGCCTGTCATCATTTGGGATCTGCAGCAATGAAGGCCTAATCGTTATCTGAGGTACCGGTAAGCACTGGTACCCTTGATCTTGGTTCGTCCTATGAACTCGTCTTCCTATTTGAATATGGACAACATCGTTTCCAGTGTCCAATATTTCCACAATTAAAACATCGATGTCTGTCATTGGCTGGTTTGTCCACCTGTTCACTTGTATCGCTGGGCTGCCTCTCCAGATCCCTGAGTTGCCACCCCACTCCCTGGTTATCTCCTACTGCATTGTTGCGTTGTTGCCCAGAAAACCTATTGCGTTGATTCGTAGTCATCAGGGCTTGAGTCTGTAGTTGCATCAATTTCTCGGCATTTACAGCACTATTCCTGGCTTGAATCCGCTGATGATGCAAGGCGTAATTCAATATTTCTTGCATTGGCTTGCCTTCCCAAGCAATACATTGTCTTTCCACTTCACTCTTCAATTTGGGCAATAGACCATTAATAAAAAGGGGTTTTAAGGCATTGTCAATTTGTGCCCGGTCTATGCCTGAATATAGTCGGAAAACATCTCGCAATCTGTCCAAATAATCGCTAGCATCTTCGCCTGTTTTCTGCTTGCATGTAACCACTTTGTTCCAATCCGTCACTGGTGGCAATTTTTTAATGGCCTCTATCAATTTATTGATCTGTGCCGTTCTAGCCTCCGTGGGCATGTCTACCTGTCCATCTTCCGTATTTACCCAGTTGGCCTCACGCATTAAGTTCCTCAAAGTGGTGGTATGAGGAATTAACCATTTTAAAAGTATTTCCATGTCTCTTGCAGTGGGCAACTGAGTTTCCACAATTAACCGCAGTTCCTCCGCAAATTGAAGTGGATCTGTTTTGATTGATGGCATACTACTCTGCAATGCCTTCAATTGATGTACCTGCCATGGTCTATACATCAGATCTGGTTGTTGCTGATTTGCCCCTGGAAATTGCCGCTGAGGAAAATTCATAACACCACATTGCTCAAACCCTCCTTGTGAGAGAGTCAACTTTTGATCATTCATTAGCCAATCACATTGATCGTTAGATTGATTGGCATTTATCACACGACCCTTACTCCTTGTATGGTGAAATGGAGAGCATGATAAATGTATAGCAGCTGGTTGCATCGTTTGCCCACTTTGAGTCGGTTCCTGTGCCCCAATTGCACCCTCTTGGGTAGTTACCTCAAATGGGTCACGTCTTTCACCTGTCCTCTGTTGACTAGAACCAATCGCTGCACTCTGTTCTGGTCTTTCGGCAGGTACAGGTACAGGCACTACCTGTGGCTGATATACAATATGTCTCCGATAAGGTGGAGGAGTTTCGTCTTCCAGTTCATTTGTCTCGCATGATCTCCCTGTGTGATCTCCCTGTCCCTAGATTCAGCGTCCCAGTAATAGAATGGTTGCCAATCCACTTTGAACTTCTGTCGCCCTCTTGCTTCCAATTCTTTTCTGAGTGTTGCCAATACGTTTCTATCAAAAGTGCCATCCTGTGGGAATTCCCTTATTCGTCCTTTTCTCCATTCATGCCAGGATTCTACATCTTTAAGTGATTCTGCCCCATATTTCTGATACATGGAGCTGATACAAGCACCTCTTTGACTCAAATCCAATTGACCTTGTTTAATCTTGCAGAATCCACTTCCCATTTTGCCTGTGTGTGAGTAACACTCTATACTTACTCAATGTACCAAATAACTACTAGGACTACACATCGGACTACACCTGTACCCACTATCAACTGTGTGTACTGCAAAAATCTCAGAAGTCTGTTCCACCTTATACAAAGTAGCGTTGAATGCGTTGTTGTCTAGCTTATTCCTATAAGCTCCACTCTATGGTCTTCCAGGAAGTATCTCTCCACCTGTCCACTTGATGACTTCAGGTGATTTCCAGAGAGTCCCCCTGCCCTGTGGCTTTTCCCACACCCCAATCTCACTGATCAGTGTTGCAGATGAGTCTGGATCAGTAAGTCCTGTTAAGGGGGGGGTCAAACAAAAATAACCACATAATATAACAAATAACCACTAGACTCACCACCTCGCTCATCGTCCCAGGTTGTCTGCACATTGATGTTTTGCAAATGTCTCAAAGCTTCGTTCTTGAGACCGCACTTTTTATTCATCCATCAATTGACTTGTTTAAATTAAATTTAAATAAAATCAGATCAGATTTAAATTAATCAGATCAAAATCAATCAGATCAATCGGATCAGAATCAGAATCAATTCAATTATGCAATTTCAATCAATTTATCAATATTCATCAATAAAATTCTAATAATAATATATAATAAAATAATATAAATGATAATATCCAAATTCACATTTATCAGTCTGATACCGAATTGAAACCAATGTCTGATACTGAACTATGATATGGGATCAACATTACTTTATACCTAAACCTTTTCCCAATGTTGTCAAAACAGTTCCATCCACTGACGGGGAATATGAGCATCGGTCGTCACCGTTTGACCCATATCTGCCGTCAGTTGACAAATCACCGTTCTGCCTCTGGATCATATCTGACATATTTTTTCAATCCTGTGTGGTCATCATATCACAAATTAAAGTTTAACAACCACTGAAGGCAACTCAACCCTTCATTTGTGAGACAATCAACCAAATTGATCAGACAGATATGAACCAGTTCATTGGGCAATGTCGCACATGTCACGTGCCACATGCCACACGTGTCACACGTCATGTGATGTCACATGTCATGTCATGTGTCACCCACCATGTCTCACTTTGAAAGACACTCAAAGTTCTTGACAATTAAAATGGTGTAAGATTCCTGAAATGTGTACCAGTGAATGGAAATTCATAATCATACCATAATCATCCATTGCAGAAGACAAGCATTACCTGTATCAATACATCCACGTGGTATAATCAACAACGAAACAGTTATCATTAACAAAATTTGAGAATGAACATCAATAATCAAAATATGACAAACATGAATCTCATCAACAATGAGAGAAAACAATGAGAACTATGAAAAGGGAAACAGGTAAAAGTGAAACAAAAGAGGAGGAAAGGAGGAGGAAAGAGGGGAGGAAAAGGTGGGGAAGGGAGGAGGAGAAGTGGCAGAATGCCAAGGGAGGAATGAGGCTGGGGGAGGGGTGGGGCGGGGCACCCTTAGGGGTATTAATACCATGCGAAATACGACACTCATTGTATTTTTTCTAAAAATAACTGTGTATGATTGGCTGCACTTATTCTCCCTTACAAGGCTGTGAAAGGTTATATGATGGATACTATTGTCCCTCTCGACCTTCGGTGCAAATCATACACTCATCTGTGTATTATTTTAACGATGTAAACTGTGTCGTATCATGGCACTCATCACTTTAACACTATGGGGCCATATTTTTTAGGGAGAGGGAGAAATTTAAAATGAGAATGAACAACACATACCCACACACACAAAAACACATAAAGCCACATAATGAGGTGATATGCTAAATCAACATGGGATCCATATGGGATATGCAATCCCATTCAATCCCATACAATCAACGATCCTATACATGCCTCATACAATCAGTAATATAATATGATTTGGAGGGGGTGGATAATGGTAGAATGAAGTTAGGGTTAGGATTGGGTTGGGGTCAACAAATTCATGTACATGTAAATTCATTCATGTATAACCAGATCACAATATATTTCATCATTGGTTTCCCTCCATTTAATTGCCTTGTCAAATGTCATAGTATCTTATATCAATAAATTCCCTTTTTAAAATCTTAAAAGACAGATGAAATATAAAATGATCAAAGGTACATTCGATGGTTCTATTTTTTTTTTAGAGATTACGGATCACAGTAGCATGGGATTGGCTCTCATTAAATTTCATCTTGATTTAAGGATTTTTAGCTGTGGTCCAAGATGGCCGCCGCCATAAAAAATCCTAAAAATATATATATTTTTTCTCTACTCAGGATGTAAATATACAGGTAAAAAGTAAGTTTGGAGAGAAAAAAGGAAGGGGGGAAGGGATACAGAAGGGAAGAAAAAAATGGGGGGTTTGAATAGGGGGGGGACGGAAGGAGGGAGGGGGAAAGGGCAAGGGAAGGTTAAAGAGGTTACATCTTAAAAAATCGCTTCTGATCCCATATGTAGAAGTGTGGGCTGGGGCCCAGAACACAACACCAAACGGTTGCCATGGGCAACCTGCCTGCACGCATTCCACTGGCAGGATACAATTACTGGCATCAGTGTGTGCAAGTCTTACTTGGAGATGACACGGAAACTTTTTTTTTTTTTTTTAAATTACGTTGCATTACAAACATTACATTAGAAATTAAAAATTACATTACTGTCCTACATGGGAAAAATGAATTGATGGTGCACTTCATCAAGTCATCCCTGTCAGAACATCATAATTCATAAGATTACAATTTCTTGTGTTCATAAGAGCACATTTGGCCAATCACACACATAAATGTGCATAAAATGCAGACGTGCGTCCAAACCGCTTTGAATTAACTCTTATGAAGGTACAAAAACCCATATTTGTGCCACAATGGAATTTTTTTTTATGACTTAAAATCGAGCCAGTCGATTTTACCATTATTTGGCTTACTGTACAGATGCTGTATAAAATCGCTTTTTTACTGTAAAATCGCTTTAAAAATCGCTTTTAATCGCATTAAAAATCGCTTGAAAAACGCTGTCCAACTCGTGCGAGAGCATATCGACTCGTCCCTCGTGACCACATCAAAAACGAGGCTCACCACAGGAAAAATATTATATAAGTCTCAACCGTAGGAACCCAGCAAGTTTGAATCATCATACAAAAGGAATGGGAAGATATGTAACACAGACCATTGAACTGAAATAACGCATAAAATCAAATGAATACACAAAATATTTTCATGACTGGACGAATGCAGCACCCTTTTTCGCTAACGTCCCGGGATACGTTAGTGGCTCTTTGCACTCGTAGAATGTACCGAAAAAAAATTCAAATTACAGAGAAAAAAATTATTATTATTTAAAAAAAAAAAATTTTTTTTTCGTCATGACTTCTGAAATTTAAAAAATCATACAATAATTATACAGTATATACGATATCAGTGGTTCTTCATGAAAGCACAGCACCTTTTCCAAAGACAAAAGGCTTTAGAGGATATTTGTGACGGTCCATGGCACCCTTCCTGAAAAATGCGTATACATAAATTTTGGAAGAAAAAGAGAAAAAAAAATTGTCATGATTTCTGAAACCTGTTAAAGGCCTCGTGTTTTTCCTTCCACACATCAACAAACACACAAAACTCAAACACTGAACTATTTGCGCAGATTAACCTCAGACTACACAGATAACAAACAAAAGCTTACCTTGTTTACCTGGGCAGTTGAGTCCCTACGGGCCACCACTTCTTGGAGAATTATTAACAATTTCTGGTGTTATGTTACTAAAACTTCAAGAGACTCGGTTTAGCAAAATCAATGTTTTATTCACTTTTCAGAATTTGTTGTATACTTGAGAATTGTTGTATACTAAGCCGAGATCTTTAATGAGTCTTTGTTCGTCTTTGTTGAAGCTCGTTTGGTAGGTCTTGGTTGAAGCTCGGTCTGTAGGTCTTTTGAAGCTCGTTCAGTTGCTGACCAGTCTTCAGTTGTTCCCCGTCCACTCTGCTCGTCCACTGCTTCTCCATCACTCTCCCAGTTCTCTCTCTCCCAATGCAACTTTCTCTTGGTTTTAAAGCCCCAAAACCCTTTGATGTTACAGAGCATGCAGGGTGTCCCCTTTTCCCAAAACCTTATTTGGCTCTCTTGGCTAGCTTGTACTTATTTCTGTTCAAGAGGTCAAATACTCTGACCTGCTGAGGAAGAATTTGCAGCCTGTGTTCCATCTATGGAACACAGGCTAAATTGATAGACACAGATGGCAGTCCCAGTGCATTACACATTCTGTTTCCTTAAATTAACTCTCTCTCTCTGGACCACCTGTTAGCTCTTTAACAGAAGCTAAATAATTCAAGAGGATTCACAGTTTTATCAAACTGCACCACAGAGCATTTTTACACCAGATCACATTCGGTAGTTATATTAACAATATGGTCAATATGAATATTTATTCCCTGACACCGTCGAGAGTTGCCAAAACTGCGCTGCTGCTGCTGGGAGTCTCCGTAGTAATCACGACTGCGGCGCCACCAAAACTACTACTCCCACCCCGGGAGCCATAGCCACCCCTGAAACTACCTCCACGTTTTCCTCCTCTGTAGCCCCCTCGACGCCCATGGCCTGCCTTCTCTACTGTTATGGTCCGACCATCCAAATCCTTGCCATTCAAATCCTTTTCCGCATCTTTGGCGTCCTTTGTGTTTTCAAACGTGACAAAGCCAAAACCTCTCGACTTTTGCGTCTCCCTGTCTTTTATCAGCAGCACTTCCAAGAGTGGTCCATATTTGCCAAAGATAGAGTCCAGAACATCTTCCCTTGTGTCAAAGTTCAGTCCACTTACAAAGAGCTTGCCACATTGCCTCCATCCATTACTTGTGTGTGCTGACACTTAGTTTCAAGGTACTCGACAAGAAGTGGCTGTGCAAAGCGTGACGTCAGTACCTTCTCCTTCTCTTCAGAGCGCTTCCTACCCATTGCACGAGTCACGGCACAGGATGGAAAGATACCCGCAATCTCCTGCTCTAACTGTGCGGTGTTATTTTCCATAATAGGCTTTTCAACAAACATCGGATTACCAGAAACTCGACCACCGGCCAAATCATTCCCGATAACAAAAGAGATTCCCTTTACAGGAAGAGTGGCTTGTAAACCTACGGTCACCGGTCCTGACACCAAATCAGACTTCAAATGGATGACATGAAGAGGAGCTTTAACATAGCCACCAAACCCTGTAAAAGAACACTAACACCAGTTGCCGTCTTCTCTGACAATGGCAAAATGCCCTCAAGCATCAAAGATTGATGTGCTCCTGTGACCCTCAATACCCTAACAGGTCTCTGGTTCGTTAAGTCTCCATCCAGTGACACAAACCCCTCTGAAATAAAAGGTTTGTAACCCTCTTGAACAAGGTCGTTCTGTGATGCCGTAACTTTGGCATGGGAACCTTCACAAGGCACTGTCCTCCAAGGACGATTTCTCGCATTGGCCAATGCATTCGGAGTTGCACTAGTTTGACTCCGCTCCTGATTTTTCCTTTTGACGGCATAACATTGGGACATCAAATGCCCAGGTTTCTTGCAAAAAGCGCAAGTAGGCCCGGAGGAAAAACTCGTGGTCTGCCTCGGGCCCCCCAGAAGATAAGTCTGTCTTGGAACTGTAGTCTTCTGATCCCTAAAAGTCGCGGTATCAGATTTGTCTGCATAGTCATCTCTAGGCCGCCTCCGTGAATATTTGTTCTCCGCACCTGATTTATCATAACTCCCCTGGCTAACTCGAGGCAGGAAGTTAGGTTTGTGGAACCCCATCCTGTGTGTCAAGGCATAGTCATCTGCCACGGTTGCTGCCTCATACAACTCTGGTACTTTCTTTTCATCCAGATGTACTTTAATGTCCACGTGGACACAATGTTTGAATTCCTCCACCAAGATCAATTGTCGTAACAGGTTGAAGTCTTTCCCAATCTCCTTCGAGTCACACCACCTATCAAACATGGTTTCCTTTATTCTGGCAAACTCCACATGGGTCTCACTCTCCCTCTTCCTGGCATTCCTGAATTTTTGCCGGTAAGCTTCAGGGACCAATTCATAGGCTTTGAGAATTGCTTTCTTCACTTTCTCATCATCTGCACATTGGTCAATCGGTAAAGCCGAATAGATATCTTGAGCTTTACCCACCAAAACACTTTGCACTAACATAGTCCAGGACCCCACAGGCCATTTTAGCATTTGAGCCACTTTCTCAAAGTGTAAAAAAAACTTGGCTACCTCCTTTTCATTGAAGGGTGGAACCAGCCTCACATGCCTACCAGCATCCCAAGTGTTCTGACTAGTTGTCGAACTAGCCGGCATGGATATTACTTCTCTCCGTTCTCCCAGTAATTCCAGCTCCTTGGGTTTAAGTTCCTTCTGATACTCCATGTCACGTTCCTTTAACTCCCTTTCGGCTCTCCTTTCCTCTGCTCTTTCCTCTGCTCTTCTTTCTTCTTCAGCTCTCCTTTCCTCTGCTCTTCTCTCCTCGAGTTCTCATTCTTGTTCTGCTCTTCTTTCCTCGAGTCCTCGTTCCTGTTCTGCTCTTTCCTTTTCTGCTTTCGTTTCCTCTGCTTTTAACCTTTCCTGGCTCTGCAGTTACATCTGCATTTTCCAGAGCTCCACATTTTCTTTTTCCTCGGGTAACCAATCCAAGGCTACCTCTTTCCATGTTCCTTGTCCCACCAGAGATTCTACCACCAATGAATGCATCTCTGCTTTCTTCATATTAACTCGGACCTCCAAGTTAAAATATTTGGCCAATATCATGAGTTCTGATCTTTTTAACGCCTGGAACTGTGCCTCATTAGGGGACGCCGCAAACTTCTCTGTGTCAAACACCATGGTGACTATTAGTTAGCACCTGTTAACCTTCACACAATTTTTTTAAAATTTTTAGAAAAAATTTGGGAATGTTAGGAAATTCCAAATTTGGGAATTTTGGGAATGATAGGGAATTCTATCCCAGACGAGGATTTTAGGGAATTCCATCCCGGACGAGGAGCCCCCAATTTCTGTTACGTGCTCCTCCCCAAACCCCGGTCACGGTGTACCTCCGAGCCCCGAGAGGAGTCACGGCAGAAAAATGTGTTATTCTGTATGTCAAAGTCAATGGTGAAACCACACCAATTGTTACCAACAAATAAGTATTGTATAAAGATCACACAAGAATAACAGTACAAAAAACAATAGTAATCAATTGTACAACAAATATATCAATCCTATTATGGTACCATCAGTTTCGTACAATGTAACTCACTTTGCTCCAAGTGAGTGAAACAAGAACATTCCCAATGGCTCTATCCCGGCATCAAGCCAAAGTCGATCCGCTCCAGTGATCGTCAGAACGATGTCGTATCGAAACCAGAATCCCGCTCGGTTGACAGTCACACTGCCAAAGATGGGCGAAGGCACCCTCCCAAAGCGACGGGGAAATCACACCTTCTGGTACGGACATTCAACGGCTCCCACTCGGCGAACCGCAATTTCCCATTCAAAATCCACGTTTCACACACACACACCAGATTAACAACTGGATGTGGTGAAAATGGTTGAAGCGAGGTGAAAAACCTGGAGCAATGCGAAAATCGGGCGCGAGTCAAAATGGCCAACGGCCCATTCTCGAGACGTAATGGCACTCCAACGATTCTCTTCGGAATCGACCGCAAAACCTGTCATGCAGGTTTATCTTTCACAGCGATGACAACTCTGTCGCAGGAATCCCTTTCCCGGGAAACCCAAAGTTCACTCGTGACCCTCGTTCGCCAACGTTTGCTCCAGACGTCAAAGCAGCTCGGCTTTCTTGTCAAACTCCCTCGCTCCGCCCTCTTTTTTCTCCTCCTCTTCGTCGTCGTCCGGTTCCGGTTTCATTGAAAACATTAACTTTTTTTACTTTTGAAAATAGTAATCTCTAATTTCACTTCAACGATAACAATAATAGTACATGGAACCAAAAATGTTTACAGTGGATGAAAACCACAACAACGGAAGTGACGAATCCATAACAGTAGCTTGACATCCATGACTTTGCTTATAATTGGAAGTAAGCTTTCTCATCGGTACTTGAGGGGAGCTGCTTTAGCACCTTTCTTGTGAATGGGAGTGATGTGATGTGACTTTCAGACAAAGGAGAAGCAAGAGCAGAAGAGGTGGATTTGAGAACATGGACACCAATGTCATATGTGCCCATCACTGATGAAGAGTCGAGTCGGGACAGAACTCTGTCTACCTTCTCAGGTGCGAAGGATGCAAAGTCCCCTTCACAGTTTGTATAAGGGGGGAACATGGGGGACAGAGCGAGTTGAGTTTGGAATGCCATATTTGGAGGTAAACACCGAGTTGAAACATTCTGTTTTACCTCTAACTGAGTTTGTGGTGGTGTAGTTTGAGGTGAGAGAGGGGATGAAGAGAGTGCATACATCAGGGATGGACTTGAAGAGGAACCACCATGACTTTGATGAATGAGACTTGT
The DNA here is from genome assembly GCF_964187855.1 of Myxine glutinosa. Lineage (NCBI taxonomy): Eukaryota > Metazoa > Chordata > Myxini > Myxiniformes > Myxinidae > Myxine > Myxine glutinosa. The sequence continues at coordinate 64,203,226 of NC_136266.1, forward strand.
TGGAGACTCCAACCTCGAGTGTTGCAGGATTTTATTTTCTGGCTTGCTAATGTCAGAGACGCAGTTGTCGTAAGCTTTACGATGTGACTAAATTGCCTTCAGTCAGATTCGCTTTCCATGTTGATAAAGCAAGATGTTTGACTACAAGAGCCTTGCCACAGGATTTATAGTACCAGGACTGAGTGGATTGATGTTTAGCCACACAATGGGGTTGGATAAACCTGTGCATGACATAAATTAGGCAATAGTGAAAGTATTTATTTCTTCAGGCAAGAGTGAAATTAGGCCTGTGTGAATAGCCATATTCTGCGCTGTTGAGGTTGCTCCCCAAAATAGCTAGAGATTGAGCTTTGACAAGAACATGGTGAGAGGAGTGAAGAGTGGCAGACGAGGAACAGGAGAAGTTTGACTGTTAATTATTTATTATCAGCTCCTGGAGGGAGAACGCGTTGGGATCCCTTCAACCTGATGGTTCCTATTTGCAGTAATGCGGGTCAGGAAGTTAACAGAAATTGTTTCATACCCACAGAGTCAAATAAAGCCTTGGCGGCATTGCCATGGCTGGTTGTTGCAGTAGTTGAAACACCCAGCCAGCTGGCATGCTGGCAGTTGAAAATGCCACAAATGAGGAACGGAAAATTGGCATGAATTATTTTAGTTTATAGAGTCATCATCAACCAGTGGACGGTACATTACACAAACATTAGGGAGTGGTGGCTAGGTATTCACAGCCAGGGTTATTCCAGAGGGCTAGGAGGGGTTATGGGACAATTTATATTTTTGTTTCCTACGCAAGGCCTTGACATCCATTTACCTCCTGTGGTCACTCACAAGCAGCCAAGATATCCTAAAAATGATGACATGGTGGTGGTGGTGGTGGTGTGACGGTCTGTTGTCCCCACAAGGTCATGCAAATGGCATACTTTGAAGGAAATCCTGAGCCCTTCATTCATTTTGCCTCCATGCACCAACACAGCTCCCTCATTTGTTCTTGCCGGATGGGATCACTAAAATGGCATTCCATGGCCTATTAATTGTTATTAGTTGTTACTTCCATGGCCATCTTCCTACCTCATAGCCAACCGAACCTGACGGATCCTATTTCCAGTCGCTGCTGGACCAAGGGAAGCGATTCATGGTGGAGCTCCTCGTTTCTCTCTCCCCTATAGAATGAACCACCTGTGGACACTCACAAACTTCCCCCTCCCCTCTCTCCCAAAACCTTAATTACAAAACAATATTCTCTTCTTGGCTGGCAACAATGACCTAACCAATTGTTATACGAGGCAACTAGTGTTCCTATAATGCTTAGCATGTACACACACACGCACACACACACACACACACACACACACACACACACACGCACACGCACACACACACACACACACACACTGAAATGATAAGTTCTCTTCATTCTCTTCACACACTGAAAGAAGAAGGTACACTTCACTCGGTGCAACATGTTAGCACTTATTACTGCCTCCAATCCATCTCCGATACCAATTTCCCAACTGACATATATTCACTCCAGTAAAAAAACACATCAGTCACCTGTCGGACCGCCACTCCAAGGCCCTTCCAGGGAGTGTATAGCATAAGGCACACACCTTTCTATCAGACAAATCAGGACGCTAGGGCGGAACCTCTATCCATGCGCCCAAAAATCATACCTCACTTGCATCCATGAGTAAGCCAAGCCAATTTGCTCCTTGCAAACTCATGGACCTTGTCCAAACTTCCCTTCAATTTAGTGACAGCTTTGCACAAATGCTTTGGTTTGGTCCTATGATGACAGTCTAAAGCACAAGTCACACATCTCTCGACCAAACCTCAACACAGCAGGTCGTCTTGGTCTGGGCGGTCACATTGCTGTCCGCCCAAACCACAAGTAAAGGTTGCCGACATGATCTCCGAGATAATTCCCTCCTCAGACTACTGGGGTCCTTGGGTGTACTGCCTCTTTCCTACCACACCCATAGCAGGTACCTTGGAATGACCATCTTCGATCCAGGAAACGTGCATTTAGGCAACCTCCTCTCTCCATGCACAGTCCCATCCCTCTTCTTCACTCCATTCCTCTCTCTCTCCCCCAACTTTCCTACCCTCCATCTTCTTCCCTTTCCTTCCCTTTCTCTCAAATGTTCCCCCCCATGAGTATGCAGTGTATTTCTAGATGGTTTGTAATTGCTGAAATTATTTGAATATATGCGTATTTGCCAAAACAGATCCACATTTTCTCAAATTTTTGCTATTTGTCTTGGCTCTGAATTATGAACGAGGCAAAGTGTATGGGTTTACTTAGATATTCATCTTTAGTATAGGCTCTGGGGGGTTGCTTGTGTACATCTCTCTTCTACGGCAAAACTTTTGATTTTCCTGTTCTATATGTTGAGACCCTTGGAAAAAATCTGGGTAACACTCCCAGATCAAGTACGTTTTTTCTGCACATCCCAATACGTGATTATGACTTGAGGCCAATTAGCCGAAATAGCAAAATTCAGTTTTCATGGAATAATTCAAGAGTAGGCAGCTTTAGATTCAAATGTAACATTTATTTATCATGTTTAGACATAACTAACACATTTTTAGCATGGTTCAATACTATAAACTGTCTTTTTTCGGAAAAAAACACGTCATTTAGCTTCTTTTTCTCCAAAAATAACTTTCAGTTTGAAAGGCGCTCAAAATCCGATCACCTCTCATACACCCAATTATGTAGATAAAGCAACCAAAATTTGTCAGAAGCTTCCTTATGAAGCCCTTTAATAATTCCATGCATCATATTTATGATTCATTATATTGTATAGTGACAGTGGGGTCAAATGTTAACAAAGGTTACCCCTACCCCAAAAAGCGGTATAAACCAAAATTGGTTAAATTGGTCTAACTTTAGAAGTAAGTGTGATATTCGGCTGATTTTGGTGTCTATGTATGGGTTTTTGATAGCAAGCTATTCATTGGAACCATAATCAACCCCTTTTGAATATACCTAATTTGCATAATTTCAAAATGGCCGCCAAACACCTCCTGGCAATGATGTTGACTAAATTTCGCTCAAAATTCAGCTTAAGCAAAACTATTACACTTACATAGCTTAAGGATTCATGAATTAAAATCATAACATGTCCACAAACCCAATATAACTGTCATAACAAGGAAGCGCGTGCTGTCAATTACCACCATTTACCACCCGTGCAACTTCAATACATGTACTCTTTATCAAGCGACAGGATTCTTGCAGGCATCAGGGGAAGCCTTTTTGCAATGACAAAAATTTACACATTTGACTATGGCGGTCCTACAGGGGCATGTTGACCTGGCACACTTAGTGCATGAACAGACAACTGTCCAATGTGATTCTAGAGTTTTCCACGTTGTCTCAGGTATCAGCTGTTCCTTGTCATGCGTATAACCACAATCCTCTGGCTTAAGTGCGATCACATTTTCAGAATCTTGATGAAGCTCCAAAGCATGCATGATATTGTAGGCATTGAAAAAGCTACGCTTCATTTGTGGCAGGAGACCTTGGCTGGTTGGTGGCAGGTTGTGATGAGAACTCCCTTTGACATGATGGAAGATCTCCGCACGCAAGTTCGAAAATTTCTTCGCATCGCTTTTTGGTTTCAGTACTTTGACCAAGTAGGATTCTGCATTCTTGATCAAAGGCTGAGAAAGGGTCGGCAACCCTCCAAAGTGCTTCAATAACTTTTCTGGCTCGGCATTCAAGGCGGCTTTCTTGGTCCCAACTTTGCTAGTGATATCACATCCTGTAAGACTGTGTACGGCAGGAAGAACAGCACAGAGTTGACATCCGATGCGCTCGAACAAGGTATGAAGGGGCACATACCGAGTGCTATCTCCAACTCCAGCTCGTACCCACAGCTCCTCTAGGTCATGTTGGAGAAAGACAGGCATGTGGTGGAGCAAGGCAACAACTACATCAGTATCATTGGAGATGACAACACATATTTTGTGTCCTTCTTTGAGCGCGTCCAAAACATGAAGGAGTATGCGAAGATCCGCCTCTTCAAATGTGGATTGAAGGTGTACCAGTGCGCTCTCATCTCCGTTGTGCATTTTCATACATTTCCAATCCTCGTTCTCTCTGGTCACCTGTCCGAGTACAGTTGGGTACTGACCGGTATTTGCAATATTTGAACGAACATGGCTGTAGATCAGTTTTTCAAGGAGAAGTTTGTTGTTGTTGGAAGGCCAGAATGTGTTCATATCCTTAGGTAGTGGTGTTGATGGCTCTATTGAAGTATATTCGATGGGTAGAGTGTCACTTCGCCTTTTCCTCTCGCTGTCCTTCACTGATGGGTCATCAGAATACATGTCAAAGACATAGTCAGTCCGCCCAAACCGATGATATATGGCCGAAAATGACATGAAATTTGATAGAAGGTCATTGAATTTGGAGAGTTTCGTAACATTAACCTTTCGGATTGTGGCCATGATGTCAACTACAAATGATGCGTCTTTCCGATGACTATATGTAAATTCTTCCGGTTTTAGGTGCGTCTCCAACTCCTTCAGTAGCTGGCTCTTTGCTGGTTTAGTCATCATTCCTGCATCATCAAACAACACTGGGGAGGGAACAACATCGTACTTTAAGAGATCATCAGTGGTGAGGCCACGCTCCCGAGCTATTTCTATGTTTCTCTCAGCGATGTTCATCTCCTTCACTGTCGTCTTGGTAGTCTTCTGTGGCTTCTTTCGAAGAGTTTTCATCGTCTTCAAGTTTGTGCGGTGAATGGTACTGCTTATTCGTTCAGTCTTGGTGACAAACCTTTCCTTTCTGAATTTCAGGTACTTCTCTTTTCCTTTTGAAAAGGCATTGAGCATGTCAGTTTTTATATCATCGGACATAACCTCTTTTGTCACAAAGTTTTGTAGTGTTTTGGAAGCGTCTAGAGACAGAGGGGACCCCTTCTCTTCAATGAATCTCATCATCTCCTGAATATGTCCTTCTTTGCGGTTCGTTGTGGCTTGAGATGATTCGTGGTGGCTGTAAGTCTCATGTGTCCTGTCAATCACATCACTGTATTGACGATGTAGGTTCTTCACTGCCATCATTTCATGGTATATTAGGTCCCACTGGGCGACATACTGTTTTTGCTTTGCATGTCCAATGACTCCATCGCTGCACTTAGATGAAAGGTTAATGCTTTGCTCTAATTTCTGGTCTCCTCCAACAGCGGTGAATCGGCCGGGTATCTCTCTGATTGAAAAATTGCCTTTGGCAAATTGTTCATGAACTGATGGTGCAGTCTCAGGTAGACGTCGCATGTCTTCAAGGTAGAGAGAACACCATCGCAAGTAGTTGGTTGAATCGAATGCCGCAAACAGGTTCAATGCACGCTGGACAGCGTCAAGATGCAGTTCCCAAATCCCTTCACGATCAGCTCTCAACAGATCACGGACAATATCCATCATTTGCAAGAACTGAGTCCAGAACTTGAAGTTTTCATTGGTATCAGACCGTGTTTGGATGAATCTGTTCAAATCTTCGACCAACGTTTTTGATGCATCAGCAAACTGAACCATATACTTCTGACTATCTGTGATGCATTTCTCCTTGACACTAGACTGGAGGTTCGTCAGGATGGCAAGCTCATGTGTATATTGGTCGATGCCTTTCTCGGAGAAGAATTCTTTGTACTGGAGGCGTTCAAAGGCTTCAGCAAGGAGCTGCATACCCTCAAGACAGCGGCTGTAGTGACCTCCATGTAGAACAGAATTCTCGATGACAGTTGGACCAAAAACACCAGCCTGCAACCATGTGATGTCCACGCCACTTCCATCCAGGAGTTTGCCAATACATTTCAAAACAGTTTTCACTAAGTGAAACGTTCCCAGGCATGGAACCAGGGTCCTGAATTCCTCTGGTCTCAGCAGTTGTATATCACGGACGATGCAATAAACACCTTCATCACAATACATTGGTATCTCATTTTGAGTCAGTTGAGAACCAATGTCCATAAAGTTCTTCATAGCCGTATAAACTGTTGCGTACTCTGTAACTGGATGCGGCAGAACAGGCACAAATGCATGATTCTTTAATGGGATGGCCTCCTCCGTCCAAACAGAGTTGCTAGCACTCCAAGATGGCATTGTTTGTGACTCGGGGTAGATGGACACTTCATCATGCATGATGTTCAAGCGTGCGAGGGACCAAGAAATATCCTTCAGTTTTGCTGCATCGGCTTCGGAGGAAGTGTAAGGCAGTTCGGCCACTTTGTAAGTTGCTGGGGTGTCAGCACGGCGTGCAGGCTTGTGAAAGTCGGACAGTACCTGGCATTTTAATATTAAACTGAATGACTGTGGACCATGTGTGACCTGCGTGTCAGAAATCTTTGGTTTACTGGTCGATGACGGGGGTTTGTCTTGGTAGAGAACAGTCACAGTGTCATGTTCAGATACATTTGCCCCCTCATGGTCCCAGTTGTCAATTGCACCGGAGGTGAATTGCCCAGGATCAAAGTGTGATGGCAGTGAAACGCGATAGTATTGAACCATGCTAAAAATGTGTTAGTTATGTCTAAACATGATAAATAAATGTTACATTTGAATCTAAAGCTGCCTACTCTTGAATTATTCCATGAAAACTGAATTTTGCTCTTTCGGCTAATTGGCCTCGTCATAATCACGTATTGGGGTGTGCAGAAAAAACGTACTTGATCTGGGAGTGTTACCCAGATTTTTTCCAAGGGTCTCAACATATAGAACAGGAAAATCAAAAGTTTGGCCGTAGAAGAGAGATGTACACAAGCAACCCCCCAGAGCCAGGAGTACTTATACTCTTTAGAATACATTTTACAAATTACTAACGACCGCACAAAAGCAGATAAGGAGAAAAAAAATCCACTGAAAGGAAACTAAAATCTTTTTTTTTATTTCACCTTGTAAATTAAAAAAACCCCACCACCTATCAGTAAATACAACTTGCATTTCATTCCACACGAGATGGCCTTGTAATAAGGACGCCATTGACGAGCAATCATCGCCATACTGTGTAGCCAATCGTCAGTAAATTTGAACATGTTTGATGTTTTCTGTTGACCAACAATTGAATAATGATCTGCAGTTCCACAATTTTTGCCATCTCATTTGCCACCATATTGATTTTTAGTGGGTGCATTAGAGTGGTAAACATATCATTATGGGTAAAAGTGGCTATAAGCACTAAATCGAGAAATTCCATCCAAAGTTCTGAATACACTGTACATGTGTACAATGTACATGTTGTTTTTTGTATACAGAGTTGAGGCTCATGGAAGAGGTAGAACACTGAATGGATCAGGATGCAACGGAGCAAAACGAGAGAGAGAGAGAGAGAGAGAGAGAGAGAGAGAGAGAGAGAGGAGAGGAGAGGAGAGGAGAGGAGAGGAGAGAGAGAGAGAGAGAGAGTGTGTGTGTGTGTGTGTGTGTGTGTGTGTGTGTGTGTGTGTGTGTGTGTGTGTGTGTATAAGTAAGTAAGTAAGTAAGTAAGTAAGTAAAGCCTGGGATCTTCAAGTTAGAGGGTTGGACCTGGAAGGGTTTATGTGGAAAATAAATTTTATGAGTAAGTAGGCAGGATGAAATGAGATATAGTGCACCAAATACTTCAAGCAGATGAAGGGAAGAGTTGGAAAGAATGGCCTCAGGAAGGTGATTTAATAGACAAGAGAAGCGAGGAACGAAGGAGTCGAGGTGTGCAGTCAACTGGTCCATCCCCCGTTGACATGATTGTGCCGGAAGGACAGCCTCAAGGTTCTAGTTCTGTTAATGGTTCGAGCCGCGGCTGCTAATCTGCTCGGCAAATTAACATCTTGTCCGCGGTCTCGAACGAGGTTGCTCACCTGCCTCTCCGGAGGGAGCTGGGCAGCTTCAGGACTCACGTCGGTCAGTCATAGACAAGGGGATTAATCGCCCCTTGGTAAGGGAAAAAGGGCCGACATTGAGATCCGCAACAATTGGCAACAACACCTGCAGTTTGGGAAGAAACAAAGAGAGAGATCCGCAACACCTACAGTCGTGGCCGAAAATATTGGCACCCTTGCACTTTTTTCAAATTATGCACCATTTCTTCCAGAAAATTGTTGAAATTTAAAAAACGTTTCGTATCCACATATGTATTTCTTTGGTTTGCAGTGGAACAAAACAAAAAAAGCTGAAAAATTTGCTAAATCTTAGTTTATTCCACATAGAAATCCTAAAATGGACTGGACAATAGTATTGGCACCTTTTAGAAGTTGTTAGAAATAATTAGATTTCAAGCAGGTGATTCTCCTTTACTTTGGAATTGAACTCACCGATGGTGAGTTGCAGGTACCTGTAATATAAAAATCACTCATTCAACCAGTTTGAATAGAGAAAAGAAGTCATTCTACTGTTTTGTGTCACTGTGTATACCACAATGAGCATGGAGAAAAGAAAGAAAAACAGAGAATTGTCTGAGGAGGTCAGACACAAGATTGTAGCCAAGCATGGACAATCTGAAGGCTACAAGTCCATCCCCAGATAACTTGATGTTCATGTGTCCACCGTACTCAATGATATCAGAAAGTTTATGGCCCATGGCACAATAGCCAACTTCCCTGGATGTGGCTGCAAGAGAAAACTTGATCGAAGATTGCAGCAAAGAATTGTTCGAATGGTGGAGAAAGTACCTCAATCAACTGCCAAACAGATTCAAGCTCACCTTCAGACACAAGGTACGACAGTTTCAACTCGTACCATCCATCACCAACTCAATGAAAGGAGACCCATGAGGACCGCACTGCTGTTGAGAGAGAGTCATAAGAAAGCCCAACTGGAGTTTTCCAAAAGACACCTGAACAAGCCAAAATCCTTCTGGGAGAATATCCTGTGGACAGATGAGACCAAATTAGAGTTTTTTGGTAAAGCACATCATCTCTATGTTTACAGAAAACAAAATGAAGCCTTCAAAGAAAAGAACACCTTCCCTACAGTCAAATATGGAGGAGGTTCAGTGATGTTTTGGGGTTGCTGTACTGCCTCTGGCACTGGGTGGCTGAATGTGTGCATGGCATCATGAAATCAGGAGATTACGAAGGCATTTTGAAGCGCAATGTTCAACCCAGTGTCAGAAATCTGGGTGTCCGTTGAAGGTCATGTGTCTTGCAGCAGGACAATGACCCCAAACACACTTCAAAAAGCACCCAGGTATGGTTCCAGACAAAACGCTAGACTGTTCTAAAGTGGTCAGCAATTAGTCCAGAGGTAAATCCCATTGAACAACTGTGGGGAGATCTGAAAACAGCAGTTGGGAGAAGGCACCCTTCAAATTGGGGGAACTGGAGCAGTTTTCACAAGAAGAGTGGGTCAAACTGCCAGTAGAGGTGTAGGAAGCTCATTCCTGGCTATAGGAAGCGCTTGACTGCAGTTATTTTGTCCAAAGGCTGTGCCACCAAATATTAAGTCTCGGGTGTCAATAATTTTGTCAATGCCATTTATTTTTATTTTCTGATTTAAAAGGATATATTAAGTTCTAAATCAAAAACAAAGGTTCTGTTGTAGCGGCTACCGCTGGGTTTTCACAATCGCCTTGCACCTATCAAGGACCCGGAGCGATCACCATGCCGGGCTCGTCCAGGACGCCCGGGCAGGCTCGCCTTCAACTTGCCAGGCCGCAGCCAGGACGCTGGGCCACGCCCCCTCTCGCCTTTCCTGGGCAAACGCTCCGGGATAATATGTATATATATTGCTGCCCGATAAACGGGCTTTTCAGAGTGCCTGAGTGTTTGGTTTGATTAAAGCAACTCGGATGAATTCCAGCTTTTTGTCGCGTCCATTCTTCCGATCGACGTGGGAGCCCCAGCTCCTTCATTGGTGACCTACCGACATGGACACGGCAGTCGCCCTTAAACTGCCTACCTTCTGGGAGGCTCACGCGGCGGTTTGGTTCGCACAGGCAGATTCCCTGTTCGCTCTGCGAGGCATCACGGTCGACGACACCCGCTTCCACCATGTGGTAGCAGCGCTCGGTTCGGCCACCGCGGCCTGCGCCCTGAGCCTCCTCGAGAGCCCACCAGCCGCTGACAAATACGGCGCGATTAAGAAGCTTCTCCTCGACGCTTTCGCCCTCCCATCGGCGGAACGCGCACGGCGCCTGCTCGACCTGCCCGAGCTCGGCGACACGCGCCCTTCCGAGCGAATGGACTACATGCTTTCACTGCTCGGCGAGCACTCTCCGGCATTCCTGTTCCGGGAGCTGTTCCTCCGTCAGCTGCCTAACCCGGTACGCCTCGTCCTGGCAAGCACGACGATCACAGATCCCCGGGCCCTTGCCAGAGAAGCCGACAAGATCTCCGCCGCAGGACAGCGCATCGCAGCGGCGACATGGGAACCACCGCCGTCCGACGCAACACCCATGGCACCCGAGCACCCGGCACGGTCGACGACCGAACTGCCGACGCAATTGACGGCCGCTACACCGAGCCGACCACCTCCAGCACGACGACCGGGGCCTCCACCTGACCAAGCGTGGTGTTACTATCATGCCAGGTTCGGACAGAAGGCCCGGACATGCCGACCCCCGTGCACCTTCGGCAGGCCGGGAAACGGCCGGGCCGGCGTTCATTACCAGCCATGAGCGCCGGCCACACCGGCAACTTACTGTTCATCACGGATAAAGCGTCCGGACGGCGCTTCCTGTGCGACACCGGCGCCCAACTGAGCGTCATACCCACCTCTGACCAGGACAGGCAATCCGCGGTTTGCGGCCCCTCCTTGGTTGCGGCCAACGGATCGACCATCCGCACCTTCGGCCCGCGCAACGTCACCCTCTGCTTCGGCGGCCAACGCTTTGCTTGGACGTTTGTAACCGCAAACGTGCCCATGGCTCTGCTAGGCGCCGACTTCCTCTGCGCACACGGACTGCTGGTGGACGTCCAACGGCGTCGTTTAATCAACGCCGAAACCTTCAGCTCCCTGGTATGCACATTGAGCAGCTCCGCGCCGACCGAGCTGGCATGCGCCGTCCCGGCGGCGAACGAGTTTGCTCGCCTGCTCACGGAGTTCCCGGCCCTCACGCGGCCGACGTTTTCGGCCGTCACAGTACGGCATGGGATCGAGCACCACATACCAACCACGGGCCCGCCGGTCTACGCCAGGGCCCGCCGCCTCGACCCAGCCAAGCTCGCCGTGGCGAAGGCCGAATTCGACGCGTTGGAGCACCTCGGCATCGTGCGGCGCTCCGATAGCGCGTGGGCCTCGCCACTGCACATCGTGCCAAAGCCGGGGGGTGGATGGCGCCCGTGTGGCGACTACCGCCGTCTCAATGACGCTACCACCCCCGACAGGTACCCGATCCCGCATATCCAAGACTTCTCCGCCCGTCTGGCGGGACGGGTCATTTTTTCGAAAATTGATCTCATACGGGGATATCACCAGGTACCTGTCAGGGCGGCCGACGTCCCTAAAACGGCAGTCATCACGCCGTTCGGCTTATTCGAATTCTTGCGGATGCCGTTTGGTCTCAAGAACGCGGCTCAGGCGTTCCAGCGCTTGATGGACGGCATGCTGCGTGGCCTGCCATTCCTTTTCGTTTACCTGGACGACATCCTCGTCGCCAGCACGTCCCGGGCCGAGCACCTCCTCCACCTCCAAACACTGTTCGGGCGCCTCAGCGAGCACGGCCTCATCGTCAACCCGGCCAAATGCCACTTCGGCACGACGGCCGTTGATTTTTTGGGCCACCACATCACCAAGAACGGGGCCATGCCGCTGCCAACCAAGGTCGAGGCCATCACCACGTTCCCGCGTCCCCGCACCATAAAGGCCCTGCAGGAATTCCTGGGAATGGTGAATTTTTATCACCGCTTCGTGCCCCGCGCTGCTCAAATCATGCGGCCCGTCTACGAAGCCCTCCGGGGCAAGCCGGCCAAGCACGACATCGCCTGGTCCGCAGCAATGGATGCGGCCTTCCAAAGCTCAAAGCGGGCCCTCGCCGACGCAACACTGCTCGCTCACCCGGTGCTCAACGCTCCCATCGCCCTCACCACGGATGCCTCCGACTACGCGGTGGGCGCCGTACATGAGCAATGGGTGAACGGGGTTTGGCAGCCACTCGCTTTTTTCAGCCGGCAGCTCCTGCCGAACGAGCTCAAATACAGCACGTTTGACCGGGAGCTCCTCGGTCTACACCTGGCCGTCTGCCATTTCCGCCACCTCCTGGAGGGCCGACCTTTCACGGCGTTCGTCGACCACAAGCCGTTGGTTTACGCCATGGCCAAGGTCACGGAGCCGTGGTCGGCCCGCCAACAGCGCCACCTCTCCGCCGTGTCGGAATTTACCACGGACATCCGGCACGTCGCCGGCAAAAACAACGCCGTGGCCGACTGTCTTTCCCGGGCCAGCGCGAACGCGGTCCACCTGGGCGTGGACTTTGCGCTTATGGCGGCGGACCAAACCACCGACACCACGGTGCAAGCCCTCCGGGCGGTGGACACGGGCCTCCGCCTGGCCGACATCCCCTTCGCGGACACTGTCCTGCTCTGCGACATCTCCCAAGGCCAGCCTCGCCCCATCGTGCCCGTCACCTGGCAACGCCGCATCTTCGCCTCCCTCCACGGCCTTTCCCACCCGGGCCGGAAAGCTTCCCAGAAGCTGGTGTCGGCGCGATTCGTCTGGCACGGCCTTCGTCGGGACGTCCGCGATTGGACCAGCACCTGCACGGCCTGCCAACGGGCCAAGGTCCACCGACACACCCAGGCCCCGCTGGCACCTTTCACCGTGCCCGAACGACGTTTCGACCACGTCAACGTGGATCTGGTGGGCCCCCTCCCCCCGTCACGGGGGTTCACACACCTGCTCACCATGGTGGACAGGACCACCAGGTGGCCGGAGGCCGTTCCCCTCGTCTCCACCACCACCGCCGACGTGGCGCAGGCTTTCATCGCCACCTGGGTCGCCCGCTTCGGCGCACCGGCGGACATCTCGTCAGACCGCGGACCACAGTTCACCTCCGAGCTGTGGGGCGCGGTCACCCGCAACCTGGGGGTCAAGCTCCACCGTACTACGGCCTACCACCCCCAAGCAAACGGGTTGTGCAAGCGATTCCACCGCTCCATGAAGGCCGCGCTCATGGACGGCCTTCAAGACGGCGGTTGGGCCGACCGGCTGCCGTGGGTCCTTTTGGGCCTCTGCACGGCCCCCAAGGAGGACCTCCAGGCATCCACCTCCGAGCTTGTCTATGGCCAGGTGCTACACGTCCCGGGCGAATTCGTGCCCGACGCTACCAGTCCCTGGTCCGCAGCTCACCAGCGCTCGGACCTCCAGGAGGCCGCCCGACGGTTTGCCCCCGTGCCAACATCCCACCACGGTGACCCCCAGTCCTACGTCCCCCCAGCAATTCGCACAGCGGAGTATGTTTTTGTGCATCACGACGCACATCGGGGGCCACTCCGGCCGCCGTACGACGGGCCCTTCCGGGTGCTGCGACGGGACGACAAGTCGTTCGTCATTGACATCGGCGGCATGTCGGACCGGATTGCGGTGGACCGCCTCAAGCCGGTGCACGTGGACGTCGACCACCCACCACGGGTGGCCCTTCCGCTGCGGCGAGGCCGCCCCCCCGTCCACGGTGCCCCCCACTCGACCACCCACCACCACACCGGACCCCCTCCCACGCCCCGCCAGGGGTCGCTTCGGCCGGGTCATCAGGACCCCCCTCAAATTGACCCTGCCGGTGCAAGTCGATTCTGGGGGGACGTGTGTAGCGGCTACCGCTGGGTTTTCACAATCGCCTTGCACCTATCAAGGACGCGGAGCGATCACCATGCCGGGCTCGTCCAGGACGCCCGGGCAGGCCCGTGCTCAACTTGCCAGGCCTCGGTCGGGACGCCCGGGCAGGCTCGTCCTCAACTTGCCAGGCCGCAGCCAGGACGCTGGGCCACGCCCCCTCTCGCCTTTCCTGGGCAAACGCTCCGGGATAATATGTATATATATTGCTGCCCGATAAACGGGCTTTTCAGAGTGCCTGAGTGTTTGGTTTGATTAAAGCAACTCGGATGAATTCCAGCTTTTTGTCGCGTCCATTCTTCCGATCGACGTGGGAGCCCCAGCTCCTTCACTGTAATATTAACAGTGAAATAAAGAATTGTGGAGACCAAATACTTTTGTCAATTTCAACTTATTTTTCGGGAAAATAAGTGGCCTTTGAAATAAGTGAGTTATTCGAAAAAAGTGCACGGGTGCCAATATTTTGGTCACGACTGTACCTCTGACCTATATAGCCTACGTTCGAATCTCCACCCAGTTATAAACCTTCGCTCTGGTGCTTCGCATGCATGTAGATGGATCAATGCAGGCAGGCAGACAGACGGTCCATTGGAAGGATGTTAAGCCAGACAACCTGTTTGCCAGCAACGGTCCCAGCTGGAGGTCACATGTGGCAGCACTGGTCGTTGACTGACGTCATAAAATAGCCCACTGTGCCTTTCGTGATGAGTAGGCGAGCTATCGCCGGCACCTTGAACAACCTACAAATTCCTGCCACCTTCAGTCTAACGTCATGACTGGTCAGCCGGTTCGTGAAAGAGCTGGTGGACCCCACAAAAAGGTGTGAATAATTGCGGCCGTTAAAATATGTAGAGTAGTTTCCCATTGCGATTACGGGACTTGATTATCTTAATGGATGCTGACAGACAAAAGAGAGATTCACGGGAACACAAAGTGGTAATGTTTATTTGACAAGAATCGCTGACTGGGCAAGCTCTGATAATTAAAATTAATTGAATTGAGATTACATTGGCTGTTAACATGACACTCATGAGTCATGATCTTCATCACAGTGTGGCATTTCTCAATGTTCCAGCTGCACCTGGAAGATCTGTGAACTCGGAGCACACAAGACTTTTTCAATGTGCACATCTGTGATGGCATTGCTGCTTTTGATGGATATTGGGAATTTTGGTCAAATTATAAATTGGAACCTGGGATGAGTTGTACATGTACATGGGGTTTTCGTTCAATTCCCCTGGTTCAAGAAAAAAAGGAAAAAGTTGATGGGTTTTACATTCACTGACATGGAATACTGATTTTTCTGAGTTCTTATATGTGAGACCAAAAAGTTGTTTTTCTCTGTGTGCATTGTATGTGGAATGGGTGTGAGCTTAGTGAGGGATTGCACTTCCTTTATGAAAGGATTGAAACTCCTCTGGTGATTGAAACTCCTCTGGGGCCAGAATTAAGGATGAAGAGGAGGATGGGTTCTTGGAAGGGGGGAGGTTGAGTGTTATCAGTTGGTCCTACACTTTGATCCCCTCCCCCCACCCACGTCCCATAGATCTCCTTCCCTCCCCTTTCCCTCTTTTCCACCCATTCACCTTTCCTTCTTCCCTCCTGTCATTCCCTTCTTTTAATCGGTCCTACTCACCCCACCATTGTCCTATTCCTTCTCTTTGTTGCCACGTAACTATAGAGTTCATAGAACACGATACCCTACGCAGTGTTCTGGTATATACTTTAATTTTAATAATATGATGATTTTAAAGATCGTAATGAAAAATCCAGAAGCTTAGGCCAACCCGAAGCAGCCTTATACATCACCCTAATACACTGTAATAAGGCGACGTTGAGTCACAGTTTCATTGATGGAGGCTTTATTGATACCCTGTATATCGATATATGTTATAGCATGGCTCTTGGAACAATTATGAAGGTGATTTGTGTTCTACAGTGTTCAAGTACATAATTCAGTTTGAATAAAGATTTAAAGAGATTTAAAGGCGTATAAATAAATAAATTCCGGGTTTTACCGCCATTTTCCCCAGTGTCTATTACACCACCCTATCCCTATCTAACACATTGCATTAGTTATTCGTGCCTGTTGTTTGTGTCCTTCATAACGTCCTTAAAACAGTAGGTTTCCTGTTTGGAATGATTTTCAATTTTGTTTGACTGCCAGGCAGACAGAGAGAGTAAAAATATTATCTCGCACCTCTGCGCATGCGCGATCGGGACGAATTCAGAGCCAAAATACTGTAAAATGGCAGATTTGTCTTCTTATTCATGTTCCGTTTCATGTACAAAATATAACATTCAATTTATATAAGTTGTTCCGCAATCATAAACTGATAAGACCGACAGACAGACGGAAATGAAACAATTGCTTAACCCTCCGCTTTTCACTCTTTGCATGCTTCGCATTGTAATTATGTAGATGGACCCGAAAATGTATGTACATGACACTTTGTAAATTGCAAACAATATAATATAGTCATAAAAAATATTGACAAAATGTTTCTTTTTTAATATCAATTTATTATCATTGTTATATTCTTACCATTATTATTTACCATTATTGTTGTTATCATTGTTAATATCACGTAGTGCACATTGATATTGTTATTACTTTATTACCTCCTCCACCTATGGTGACCGGAGGTTTCGTTTTCATCCCTGTCTGTCTGTCAGTTTGTTTGTGAGCAGGATATCTCAAACAGTTATGGACGGATTCTGATGAAACTTGTTGGACAGCCGGGACTTGCAAACCAAGCCTCGAGTGGTGTACAGAAGCATTTTTATTTATTTATAAATAACAATAAATACAAGGCGCAGGGAGCTGAAATTAGCAGCACGTCATTTGCAACGCATGTAGAGTAAAACGAGTGTTCATTTACGACTGTACGATGTCTAAAAACTAGATGTTATTCATACAATACTTACCCTGCGCAGTCAACTTGGTGCGAGCCAACTCTGATTTTGGAGGGTTTTTTTCTTTGATCCAATATGGCTGCCAGACCATGTGAACGATGACATCATAAATTTATATTCTCTGATATAATTGTTACATAGATCACGCTCGATAAATTTCAAACTGATCAAACTAAGCATTGTCCCTGTTGAATTATGACATCATAATTAAGGCACCAATGACGTCTTCGTTAACATATCTTATTTCCCATGGGGAATACTTGACAATGAGTCATGTTTCAATTTTTGTCCATGGAGTGGTTTCTGGGATATAGAGGTGCAAAGTTTTTCCAAGATGGCACCTGTACCACGTGCTCTATGACGTCATAATTCTCATTTAAATATTCCACAGGAGGAGTCGCTCCTATGGTCCAAATTTCGTGTTAAAAATCAGACCAACGGTTGCCGAGAAAATTAATTTTTAAAATGCAGATACGCCACACGTACAGACGCACACGAACAGACGCACACGAACAGACGCACACGAACAGACGCACACGAACAGACGCACACGTACAGACGCACACGAACAGACGCACACGAATGCCAAACCCTGATTTTCCGCTTCGCGAGCGCAGGATAAATATAAAAGATATAAGCACATCTGCCACTAGGCAGAGGCTTCAGACTTTGGCTTCAGACTAGGTCACTAGGCCGAAGCTGTACCGTCGTCAAATAAACTGTTCCAACCCATTATTTTTGAAGGGCTTTTATACCAGGCTTTGATAAACACTTAAAATTCACAATTGCAACACCTAGTTTTAACAAAGCAGACTTTGAAACAGGTAGCCTTTTCCCTTTGTCTGAAAACGGATGTCATGACGGCCATCTTATTGCACTTGTACTTCTCATGTACGAGGTATGATGGGATTGTCTGAGGCACCAGGGTTTGCTTCCAAATGACGACCTGGAATGCTTGGCTTGGCTATTGCTGGAAGAATGGAGTTGTAGGTGGGATATCGATTATAATGCCTTGAATGACCATCTGTCAATAAACCCTTTTTTCACCGATTGAGAGGCGTTATGTAGGCCCACTGTCTTCTCTAAGGGTGTTCATCTTACTATGATTCACCAAATGTCCGTCTGTCCTTTCGAAGGTACCGCAAAAACGGCTGAACTGATCGCAACGATATTTTGGGTGGGTATTCCTGGGACCCCTTGGAGTAAAATAGGCTATATTGTTTTTCCAATTTTTCCCAATTTTCAAAGTTTTCCAATTTTCCAGTTTTTCCAAACACAATGGAATAATATTTACCGATATGAACAGTGATGTGGCTTTTTTTGATATTCTACGTACCAGGAGAGAGTAGATCGACTCCTGACGAACTCTTCCGATATAAACGTGCAGCTACGAAGTAACCTGGCAGCGTGTGCAAAGCAACTGAGAAGCAGGTGTAGCGGCCGCTTCCGTGTTACAGATTCGGCGTGCGCTCTTCACACATAAACGTGCGACTGAGAAAGAAAGACATGTAGCGGCCGCTTCCGTTTTGCAGAATTCAATCTTTTTTCAAAATGGGCGCCATGTACTGTTTAGATTTTGATGATTTGCGTGTGATATGATTCAACGGATGTTTATATGAATCGTTTAAAATTAAAAAAGCCTTCAATTTCTGATATTTTCCCTTTTCATTTGGGCCTCCCAATTGAAGCCCCGGGCGGGTACCGTTGCTAGTAATAGGAATTCAGTTCACCAGTTATAAATGACAAATTAACCTTTTCACTGGAGTTTACTAGTTTGATGTTTATTGACGCTTTTAATTTACATACTTCATTTTCACTTAAAGGGAAACGCCTGGTGTTGGGCTAGCGGCTAGGGTGCCAGCTTAGGATCCTAGGATCCTGGGTTCGAATCCCGGTCGATCGCTGAATTAACGCCAGGGGGGTTGACTCAGCCTGTCATCCTTCCGAGGTCGGCTAATTGAGTACCAGTTCACTGGTAATTCCCTGCTTGTCGTAAAAAGGTAACAAAAAGGGTTGGTGGCAGGAAGTGCATCCGGCCGTAAAACATTGCTTCAAAAAGGGGACCAAAAAACAACAACAACCACGGTCCCCGAAAAAGGCCAACCCCCGCTTTGCGGGGAAAAATGGCCTCTAAAGGTGTTTTTTTTTTTTTTTTTCACTTAAAGGGAAACTAAAGTTTTTCAAAACTTTTAAAACCCTGACCCCTTATAATGTGAAAATAATCTCCCCATGATATAGTGCATCTCCCCTCTCATTTACCTTCTGCCACGTTAACCTTTGCTGCCCATTGTTCCGCTCTTCCACAAACCCTAATACGTACTATGTTAAAAAAACTGAGAATCTCACATCTGAATTTTTTTTTGCAAATTTTTGGGGATTTATTTTATTTTAATTTTTTTACTGGATTTTTCACTTGTCATTCTTTTATTTAAGAAATGCAGAATGAAGAAACAAAATTCCTCAATAACTTTTGAGGTGGTAACCATGTCGTTCCTTTATGGATCTGTGATTGCCTGATTGGCTCTGGATCCTCACATGAATTATAGAGCCAACTATCAACTTCCAATGACAAGACGCGGTGGCTTCCAGTGACATTAATGGGAAATTCACTCAAGTTGTATTTGCTGCTTAATAATGCACATTTTTCTTTTATATATGTAAAATTTAAATTTCTGTAATGACCAGATTTAGTACTTCCCGGTTTTTCAAATCTGTTTAGATTCCTTTTCACCCTCTTGTAGAGGAGTTAATTTATTCATTCTTTTGTGTTCTTTAATAATTGAGGAAGAAAGCTGAAGATGGAGGCTAAAGGGCAGTCTGCACTTGGTATATGCAATAATGGGAAAGTGTTTCACCCTCCATTCCCTCGACCCCACACTGATCTTCATCCACCATACGTACCATACATCTCCCTTCTCTCACCGAATCCTTGTACTACTTCATCGCTTGTATATCCCCTTGAGCCACCCCCCCCCCTCTTTTCCATCCCATTCTCTTTTTTTAAAGTTAGGTATTTATAGCCAGGAAGGTGTACAATAAAGGAACACAAACCCCAAACACTTTCCCCAAAATGTTTTATTCCTGCCATGTATCACATGACCTTGGAGGCTTGAAATCACAAGTCCATGAGCATGCTGGCCAACATGCCCGCTGCGCAGCTTCTGCCACCCGGGAGCTGCAATGTTGAGCCCAGCATGTAATATCATTGCGGATATTAAACCAATCGTAACATGTGGAAACAGTGTATGTGCGCTCTGGCCAAATCACTTTATCGCTGTCACAATATTGCACCTTCTGACACGACTTGTTTTGAGTGCAGTATTTCTTGTTTGTTGAACTTTTTGTAATATTTTGGTGCAAATACCTCGGTACTTTAACCACTGTTGGCTTTTTGTCATGGCTATAGCTTTGTATATTTACACGTTTTCCACATATTTGGTTTTACTTGACATGAAAGTACTTTTCAGATGCAGTCGATGCTACCTTTGTCGAGTTTCAACACCAGGCATTCAAAATGGCCTGCACACCGACATATTCACAATAGTCTAAGAAACAGCACCAATTTATATTTTTTAATATATGAGTGTCTATCTATCTATAATTCCAGTAATCTCTGTGTGTATGTATGTATGTATGTATGTATGTATGTCTGTATGTCTGTGACCGCTGTTTCTCGACAACCACGGGTCCGATATACTTGAAACTTGCCAGGTATATTGCTGGGGACCCGAGGATGTGCCTTTTCAAGGTTTCATATTAATCGGACAAGTAGTTACCGAGCTATGTCCAAAAAACGATTCAACCAATCAGAGAGCAGCGAGTTATCACGTGTGCCGAACGTGGCGAACAGACTCTGCCTCGGACGGCACATTTGAGAGCGTATTCATTTATTTCACGTTGGCAAACTATGTTGGCGTTAAACTATGTTTTAAAACTAATTTGCGATTCTTTCGCTTTCCTGCGCGTTTGTGCACGCTATGGCGATTTCTTTACCAAACTCCGCAAGCCGTTCGCTTTGGACCAAACCATTTCATGTAAATAGAGGGGGGGGATTGTCACCGTACTCGCAAGCCGTTCGCTTTGGACCAAACCATTTCATGTAAATAGAGGGGGGGGATATAATTTTAGATATATATATAGTACGGGCATGCCCTAGTATTATAAAAGGAGCCAAGTCTATCTTTGTCGTATTATAACTTGAGAATGTATTAACGGATTTCAATAAATCCAACTGTTCAGGGAACTCCTGGGAAGGTTTGTGACGTTGTTGTTCTCTTCCTCTTCCATTTATAAGGGGTGAGGTACGATGGCACCAAGCTCCTGCCCTGCCTTTCCATGATACTCCCCCACCTCCCTCCTCACACAATCATCCTCCCAGGGGGCTGAGAGGGGACAGAGATTTGGAAGAGGGGAGTTGAAGTCTTGGTGTTCGCAGAGGTGGGAGGAGAGTGGAGGACTTGAAGAAGAAAGGGGAGGGGGGAAGAGAGAGTTGGGGGTGGGGGCAGATTTTTATTTTTTATTTTTTTTGTATACTGAATTGAGGCTCGTGAAAGAGCTAACATTTATTTCACAAACAAATCAGCCAGACAAACAAAATATATAAAAAGAGGGAGCGGAAGACAAGATGGGGAGAGAAGGGGAAGCACACAAACACAACATTTGAGAGCAGGGAGAAGTGTGGGAGGGAGAGGGCTTGGGGGGAGGAGGCGTGGGAAGGGGGGGGTGGGGGGGGGAGAGGTATAAAACACAAGTTGACCAAGGACTTCCAGGACAGAAGTTGGTATTTCAAAAAAAAAAAAAGTGTAGGATTTTGGGTGAAATGAAGACCTGGAGGATGGAGTGGGATTGAAGAGAGTGAGGGAGTTTGTTCCAGAGGCGGGAGAAAAGAGGAATGAAGGAGTGAAGGTGAGCAGAAAGTCTTGATTTTGGCAGTTTAACCATAAGAGGGTTGCAGGCAGATCTTGTGCGACCTGTAGGAATATTTGGGGGACAGAGCCCAGAGAGAGCTGGGGGGGAGGGGTGGGGGGTAAGGCCAGAGAGGAGTTGGTAGAAGACGGAAAGACCACCAACCTGCCTGCGGTGAGTGAGTGAAAGGCCCTCGGAGTTAGCTTCATCGCGGGAGATTGCAATGATTCTGAACGCTTTGGTTTCAACAGCGTGAAGAAGAGCTAGGTGTGAGGCAGGAGCACCAGACCAGAGGGGAGAGCAGTATTCCTTTGAGGCTTTGGGAAATTTGGGGGATTGAGGCTTTGAGAAAGGGGGTTGAGGACTTGCGGTGGGAGGGTTGAGGACTTTGTATGCGGATGGGTTTGAAGAGTTGGGATGGCAGTGGGGGGTTGAGAACTCGTGGTTGGAGGACTACTTTGGGTTGGGAGAGGGTGTTGAGGACTTGGGGTTGGGTTGGGGGGAAGGAGGTTAGAGAGGTTGAGGGCTTGGGGCAATGTCCATCTGATACACACACATTGATAAGTCTTCCTACATGTCAAACACCAGGATGACAGCTTATAACTGGGTCAGGATTCGAACCCAGGCCATATAGATCAGAGTACGCATACCTATCGGCTAGCCCTATAGTATACAGTATATCCATATGTTTAGTAAGAATAATATTTCCTGGCTAATGATGTGTAATTACATATTAAAATGACTCCATGACTGCTGATGCTGATAGTAAAATGACTGCTGATGACTCAACCCTCTGCCATGTGACAATCCTCATCCTTCAGACAGACAGGAGGCAGCCTCTTTGCTCTCTTCAGACCTTGACAAAATCACAAGCTGGTCTAACACTTGGACAAGCTCTTAATATGTATTTCAATCCTGACAAAACCCATCAACTATCTCTCTCCAAAAAGACTGTCTGGCAAACCCTCCGATCTGCTTTCTTTTAAATCCTCTTAAAGAAGTTCAGTCTTTCAAACTCCTCGTCTCACTATGATTCTATGAGCCATGATTTTTATTGAGCAAACCACATTTCAAAGTTGCCTTCCAAAGCCAGCTGACTCACATCTTGCTCAGCTTGACACCATGGAAACCAAGACCTTTCAGGTTATTAGAATCTCACAGGATGAAGCTGAGTCGATGGGTCCATCACTTTGCCATCTCAGACAAGTTGGTTGTCTCTTTGTCTTCTACTGCCTCATTTTTAATCTTTCCTCCTCTGCTCCTTCCTTGCTTTGTCCTCCCAGAATTCTGCAGGACAAACACGGTCCACTTCTGGTGAAACTACCTAAATCCAGAATCACTGCTCTCCTCCACTCACTGATTTGTTCTTCTTTTTCTTTCCAACCTGTTAAACCACCTTCAACATCCTCTTCAATCGCCTTCCTCCCTCCAGGTCTTCAAGACAGATGTTCACCACAATCTCAAGTCATCCCCCATCCAAAACCATGATCTTTTATACATGTGTTAACTGTTAAACCACCCCCACCCCTTCCAAAATTTTGCTTATGTATCCATCTCGTCCACCCGTTGCATTCCCCCTTAGCTCTCTTCGTTACCTGCATCCCTTGTTTGGAGTTTGGAGTTCGCAAACTTGGAGTTGCAAAAGTTTGCAAAAAAGCACCTCAAGGACTCAGACTGTGAGAAGCAATAATCTGTGAGCTTTCATGTGTATTTCACTGAGGAGAGGCTTCCGTCTGGCAACTCTGCCATAAAGCCCAGATCGGTGGGGTGTTGCAGTGATGGTTGTCCTTCTGGAAGTTTCTCCCATCTCCACACAGGATCTCTGGAGCTCAGCCAGAGTGACCATCGGGTTCTTGGTCACCTCTCTTACCAAGGCCCTTCTTCCCCGATTGCTCAGTTTGGCCGGGCGGCCAGCTATAGGAAGAGTCCTGGTTGTTCCAAACTTCTTCCATTTAAGAATTATGGAGGCCACTGTGCTCTTGGGAAGCTTCAATGCAGCAGAAATGTTTTGTAGGCTTCCCCAGATCTGTGCCTCGACACAATCCTGTCTCTGAGCTCTGCAGCAATTCCTTTGACCTCATGGCTTGGTTTTTGCTCTGATATGCATAGTCAGCTTTGAGACCTTATATAGACAGGTGTGTGCCTTTCCAAATCATGTCCAATCAATTGAATTTACCACAGGTGGACTCCAATCAAGGTGTCGACATCTCAAAGATGATCAAGAGAAATGGGAGGCACCTGAGCTAAATTTCAAGTGTCATAGCAAAGGGTATGAATACTTATGTAAATGTGATATTTCAGTTTTTATTTTTAATAAATTTGCAAAACTTTCTAAAATCCTGTTTTCTCTTTGGCATTATGGGGTATTGAGTGTAGATTGATGAGGGCAAAAATGAATTTAAACGATTTCAGCAAAAGGCTGCAGCATAACAAAATGTGAAAAAAGTGAAGGGGTCTGAATACTTTCTGAATGCACTGTATATATAACATATATATATATATATATATATATATATATATATATATATATATATATATATATATACATATATATATATACATACATACATACATACATACATACATACATACATACATACATACATACATACATACATATATATATATATATATATACACAGTATATATATACGAACAAAACTACCCGGCATTGCCAGGTAACAATGAATCGCTTCCTGATGTGAATATGATAGACACAATCTGTGTCCATCATCTCGAGGGAATATAAAAAATAGATCGCCGGTCTTGGATCCACTGCATCAGAGATCGCCGACTCTGATGCAGTGGAGTGACACCTTATCCCATGGTGGTTACACTCACAAACTGCTCACGAAGTACCACGCTATGCTTCTGCAATTTAATAAACCTTTTGTAGAAGACAATGAACTTATTTTGCTCCTTCAGCTGACAGTTTCGTTCAGTTTCAGTAACACATACAGTATCACACACACACACACACACACACACACTCACACTCACACTCACACACACTAACACACATACATACACACACACACATACATACACATACACACACATACATACACGCACACACACACACACACACACACAGTAACACACATACATACACACACACACACACACACACACACACACACACACGGTAACACACATACATACACACACACACACACACACACACACACACACACACACACACACATACACACACACACACACACACACATACATACACACACATACATACACGCACACACACACACAGTAACACACATACATACACACACACACACACACACAAACACAGTAACACACACACATAGTAACACACACACACACACACACACACACATTGTAACACACACACACACACACACACATTGTAGTAACACACACATAGTAGTAACACACACACACAAACACACAGTAACACACACACACAGAGTAAATTGTAAAGTCTTTGTTATAAAGATGCGGACACGCAGAAAGGATCAAGTACCGTCTTTATTCCAGGAAACGGCAACACAGGCCTCACTCGGCCCCGCCCACGGCACAACACTCCTCCCCCTTAAGTCAGGTAGTCTTTCAAATATGCTGGTCGCACAATGCGTCTAGAAGAAGCATGTGGACACGGCTGGTGACGGTGAGGCATTGGACACAGATGACGACTCCCCACCAGACACCAAACTAGGCTCAATCGAAACCTGAGGACATCCACACGACTCTCACTGCCATGAACATCCGGCTCCACAGATGGATGGGCAGATGGCTGAAACGTGGTCACGGCACCTCAATGGATGAGGACACATCGCACGGCGGAACGGAATTATTGGTTGTGTGTGAATGACTGGACCCGAGAGCCGTGAAAGTTGAACATCCTTTGCAGATTGAGTCACTGAATTGGGAAATCAACTATTTTTGAGATCAAAAGGTCAAATGTCAACTCAAGGTCAAACTTCTAAAATCATCAATTTTAATCTGAAAAATCATCAATTTAAATCTGATTGACCTGGGCTTTGATTAAGATTGTTAATGCTACTCTTAATGAAATAGTCAATTTGATGTATCCATGGCAGGGAGGGGGTGGAGGGGGTGGAGGGGGTGAGGGGGTGGAGGAGGTGGATTTTTGGGAGGGGTGGATTTTGCAAGTATCGTGCTCTGTATGACGTCTTCTTGTTTGTTTGTTTGTGAACAAAATATCTCAAAACGTTGTGGAAGATTCAGACAAAACTTGGTGGACAGGTTGGGTGTGTGACAAGTAAGAGTTGATGCAATTTTGATGAAGATTTGAATCCGGATCTTTATCCGATAAATTTATAAGTGATTCTTCACCATTAATAGATATGGCAAAAAACAATATGTCGTATGATATCTCAAAAAGTTGTGGATGACTTATGACAAAACTTGGTGGTGAGTTGGGTAGATGATAAGAACAAGCTGATTCCATTTTGGTTCAGGTCCGAATCCAGATCTGACCTATCAGTAGGATACAAAATGTAAATTGTCCACCTGGTGGAGGTATGCTCTCTACTGAATACCACTCTCGTTTTTTTTTTTTGTATACAACGTTGAGGCTTGTGTCGGAGCTAACATAAATCACAAAAAAAACGGACACACAAAACAT
Source organism: Myxine glutinosa (assembly GCF_964187855.1). NCBI lineage: Eukaryota > Metazoa > Chordata > Myxini > Myxiniformes > Myxinidae > Myxine > Myxine glutinosa. The sequence continues at coordinate 64,229,423 of NC_136266.1, forward strand.
ACAATAAAGGGAGCGGGAGACAAGATGGGGAGAGAGAGGGAAGCACACAAGTACAACAATAGAGAACAGGGACATCGGGAGATCTGTGGGAGGGAGAGGGCTTGGGGGGAGGAGGCTTGGGAAGGAGGGGGAGGGGGGGTGAAGTTGAACATGTTTCGCTTTTCAAAACAGCTGGGGTTATTTCGTTTATTCCTCTATACAGGTGATCTGATTTTGTAAAGCGCAACGTTCCACATATATATATATATATCTGTGCAGTGTCTGTGTTGTGTCTTGTCTTGTCACTGAACTACTCCCTCAAACTTTTGTGATATCCTACCAAACTTCTGGTATGCACCTATCTCTCTAGTCCAGTCAAAATGTGAATGGACCCGCCACTAATTGCAAGAGAAACGAAGTAATACTTTTCTGAGACCTTGATGTCTACTAAATATCTGCCCAAAATTATACTTAAATATATTGAGTGGAACATGGTTTTTCAGGTCCTTTCCGATTTGGGAACTTTTCGGACTACCGCAATGTTTGGAAATTAATTATATGACAATATCACTCTTAATAATACACCAAATCAACTCTAAATTATTTATTTAACCATGTTTGAATACACTACCACAAACTATTTGTACCCAATGTCCTTCTGTCCGTTCACAATATTTAACACGTCACTTCGTCTCTTCCATGGTCACTATCATCAGCATCCTCGAAAACGTCCACTGATTCGTCTGCATTTGCACAAATACCTCTGCACTCCCTACATGCAAATGTGCAAGGCAGCCCAAGTTTCCGACAACCACAACGTTTATCACTGCAACCACCCTTGCAAGAACACCTAACCAGCTTTAGGAGATAGTCTGGTGCTTCAGCGATGTCAGAATGCATAGGGATCATCCTGGTGTCCATGATCTTCCATCCCCAGTCAAGCGGGTTGAGTTTGTGTCCTTTCCACTCCTGAACCTGTTGGAATACCCGTAGGCTGTGATATTTGGAAGCTGAGCTCGTGGGCGGAAGTACCCATGGGTGCAACGATGTTTTGTTTGTTGTCACCTTAGCATGAAATTTTGCTACCCTCAATTCGTTCAAATTGTCTGATGGTTTGCCTCCGTACACACAAACCATTGCTCTGTCTCCTGCAGCAATGACCTCATCCTGTGTTGACTCTTTATTGCCGAAAATTAGGGCCTCTTGCTGGAACATTTCATTGTCCTTGAACAGTTTGAGTCCAGTGCCTTTGCCGATCCCAAAGACCCTTGATGTCGTGTCGCATCCCAGGTACGCATGGATGAAGAGAATGTTTTCACAGACAGTATCACCCAGAGCCTCTCTGACTTTGCCAATGTCCAAGTATTGTCTTGGATTCAATGAACCCTTTTTCGGCTCCGACATTAAGTAGAGAGTGTGCGCAGTATTCTTGCGAAAATAGTAGCACAGTAGTATCAACAAGTCAGTGTCTTCGCCAACAAGAACAGTGTTGGATTTTGAAGAGCTACAAACTGCAGTTGTTGCTATGAGAAGGTCCGCATCCCCACTCGCATGAAGCACTTCACAATGAGATTCTTCCAGTTTCTTACCAAGAATGTCTATGAATTGTTGCTTGTTCTCCTTGTTCTGAAGAAACTCTTCCTTCTTGACAGAAAGCGTCATGGTTTGAGAAAAAGATACCTTCACTGATGGTCGCTCACCCCTTTTCTGATGGGCACAGTCTTTCGTTGAGGGACCTTCACGATAGCCATCAAACACGACGATAGCATGCCCGTAATGCCTACTAACATATTTCAGGTAGCGGTCAAGAATATCCTTGTACTGTTCACCTGACTGCCACGGTATGCGCTGCAATAGGGCACCGCCATCGAGTACGTATTGTATATCGGACGGTTGTGCAGTATCGGCAGGTGCCAAGGATTTGATTGCTGAGGCTAACGCTGGCTTATTGGCGGACAGCAAGGCATATTTGGTCTCGAACAAAGATGGAGGATATGTGCATAACTCACAAAGGAGTGCTTTGGATAAGTCTCCTACTTCAGTGCCAGCGATCACAAGTCTCTGGAAGAGTAACTGAGGGTCGATATTGATGTCTCCGTCTGGTGTCTTCATTGCAGACTCTGAGTCCATAGTTATGGCTTGACCCTTCTTCTTGAAGCTGTATTCAAGCACACGTTTACCACTCATCTGGCCCAAGAGCCTTTCTCCCACAGTTTTCGCCTCATCAACATTCACCGTTGTCTGGGCAACTATACCAGTGAAAATGTTGTGAAGAGTATCGTCGTCTTGAAAGGGATCCCTCTCATGAAGAAACTCAAGCATTTTATGGGTATCAGCTACATCATTCTTCTGTCTAGACTTTGATAGATCCTTGTGCTGTTCACTTGTCACATATACACAAAGAATTAAGTTAAGCACCCCCCCCGTTTTTTTACAACCTCGCACATTACAAGGTTGTTGTCGTCAAAACAGTGTAATATACCCATGATATTGCTATATTTTCTGGAGAAGTGATATTATGGTCACATAAAAACATAACAATCATGCCGTTTTCAATATTTTATTCTGAATAATTTAAGGTGAAATTTTTTGGGAATTTTAGGCATATTTTCACCTCAATTTAAGTATGGAGCTATAGGTCCATCACGGACAGTGTGGATGACGTTTATGTTTTCTAACGTACAGTCATTGTTCTGAGAAGACCTCTAGCGATCTTTGCGTCAATAACGTGTGTAGGACCCACGTGATCGGATGGAGCAAGGTGCTGTGACAACCATCCCCTGGCCTGCGTACAGTCCTGACCTGAACCCCCTCGAGCACGTTTGGGACATGTTGGGACGACAAATTGCGAAGATGGTCCCTCCAATAGCCAATCTGGATGAATTGGAACGTGCATTACATCGGGAATGGAACAACCTGCCACAGCAACGCATACGACGGCTTACAGGGTCTATGAGACGTAGGGTTGAGTCAGTGATCCGATCACGTGGGTCCTACACACGTTATTGACGCAAAGATCGCTAGAGGTCTTCTCAGAACAATGACTGTACGTTAGAAAACATAAACGTCATCCACACTGTCCGTGATGGACCTATAGCTCCATACTTAAATTGAGGTGCAAATATGCCTAAAATTCCCAAAAAATTTCACCTTTAATTATTCAGAATAAAATATTGAAAACGGCATGATTGTTATGTTTTTATGTGACCATAATATCACTTCTCCAGAAAATATAGCAATATCATGGGTATATTACACTGTTTTGACGACAACAAACTTGTAATGTGCGAGGTTGTAAAAAAACGGGGGGGTGCTTAACTTAATTCTTTATGTATACATCACATCAGTGAGGTGTTGGAGGGCGTTGTTCACCTCTGCAAAGAAAGGACTAGCCATGACCCAGACTGAGCGTTGTGTCTCTGTCATCCCTCGTCCCCTGGTCAGACCACCTGATGTCTTCAGACTTCTCATAAGTACTTGTTCGATGACTAAATCTGTAGACAGACCAGCCCAGTATCTGTCGCTTCGTAGGACAACTTGGAATCCTTGGAGAAATTTCTGATGTACTTCTGGATGGTCCTTTGGTAACTCGGTCATCAGTTGCAGATATATGTGCAGGCACTTTGTGTAGTGTCTGTGTCTGGAAGCTGCAAGATATGGAAGCATGGCGCGCAGGATATGCAAGTGAAGCATCCAATCCCCTGTTCTTTCAGATTTCAGAAAAAAACGGATAATGTCCACCATTACCATGTATTGTAACCACAGTCTCGCTGTCCGTTGATGCCTTATTGTATCAATCACATGATTGATTTTGTCTCCAATGACCTCCATCACCTTCGATGACTCGATGTCTGACACTGCTTGGTCACCCGACATCAGACCGTCAAACAAGTCGCCTGCATCATTGAGCTCTGCTGGAACTGTACGCTCGCTGTCTCCATCACTTGGGAGGTTCATCTGAAATACCTTCGAAGCAAGTTTTGCATTGAGTGCTGCATCAACGAGTAGATGTCCACGTATAGCTCTAGACACGGCTTTACCACTCATCATGTGGGTTGTAGTGTTGCTGGCATATGCAACTTCCAGAAGCTCTTTGAGTCCAGTACCAGACATCAGGTGGCCAATACACCCAAGAAAACTCATGAGTGTATGGAATCCTCCTAGTCTTAGAACAATCGAGTGAAGTTTGCTGTCCGCTGGCTCGCTCTTGACTATGGTGAGAGCTTTCCACCAAAGTGGCTGATCAAATGTCAGTATCGGGGTTACACCATATCTCTGCGCATGTTCACAAACGAAATGCAGTGTGGAGTTGATGCAGTCCAAGTCACTTGGACTGAGATAAATCATGGGCAGAAACATTATTGATGCCTCACCCGGATGTTCTCCCTTGTGTACCATCTGCATCATTCCTGTCCAAGAGGGCGGAGGTGATCGAACAGTAAGCGAAACCTTCCAGAGGAGGTCAACATTTGAGCTGATTTGTCTCAAGTCGGTACAGGCTGGAAGCTTCTCGTAGAGAAAGGACTGCATTCCTCCACATGCTGATGTGAAAGGTCGTATATTGATTCGCCCCACTGTGCGATGTCCTCTGCCGAGACAGCTCTACGGGCAATCTGAAGTGTCCGGACTGTTTTCGGGGTCACACTCGCAATAATGCCCATACCATGGAATGTGTTTCTCCCATTTAATGTGCAGATGTCATGGTCAACATTGTCCGCCACATATTGGATGAAATGTCCAGGGGTAAAACCAGGGATGTCTGTTCCACACGTGACTGCTGCGCTGCACTCATACGTTTGCACCTCCGTGTATGAACAACTATACCCATGTGCAAAGAGCGTGTCTATGAGAAATCGAGAACCAAAATGGAAGTGCATTTGGATTCCAAGACCCACCAACAGTGGAGCTTGAAGGATCCTAGGCCTCGCGGCTTGCATGATCGCCTGTCCCAGTGAGCAGATTTTTAAGTCTTTTCCTTTCCCCACAAACAGCATTTCGAACAAGAGCTTTAGTGACTCAGCTAGGAACTTGGTTGCAGCATTGACAGTGGACATATCGAGAGTAGTCGGGTAAATGTCCTTATTTTGAGATACCTCTTTTATGTCACTTCTAATGAGAGCAGCAGCTGTCTTGATCAGGCGCAACTTTTCTGTTTCAGGGTCCCTTTCCTTTTGCTGACGATAGAAGTCATGAAGAATCGACGATGCCACACCCCTAAATGTCACAATATTTGATTTTCCATTAATGTCTGCAATTATGATCTTATCACCAAAGTGATTGAAAAGGTTATCCTTCATGTATGAAAAACCATATGCATCACAGCCAGTGTCTACTAGGAAGTCCTCCATTTTCCCAATTAAATCACTAATTGTGGTTAGTTCCTCATCATTTTCCTCAAGGTACTTTGCCACCTTCAGGAACGCTTCATGTCTGATCTGGTCCTTGGGTCGACCAAGCTTCTGCTTTTTTGATGAAGACGCCTCTTCCGATTGGAATTTGAGTGGTATCTGTTTCTTTGTATGAAAGTTAACACTGCACACCTTATGGTATTCCGCATCTGCTGCGTGTAGATCGCCAACAAATGCCATTCTGCTCCTCACAGTACCCGACCAGTTGTCAGATCGATTTTCACAGTCAGCAGACACATGATTTTGGAAGTCGAATGTCTTAACCTGGATCAACATATGGTCCTTTTTCCTCCCCTGGTACTTGTCAGGATTACCACAGAAAAGACACTGAGTTCTGTAGTCAAACGCTGAATCCATTGAACGAAGGCACCTCCCTTTGTCTGCTTCAGACGAAACACGTTTTCGCTTCAGAGAAAGTTCAATGTCTCTCACATTGCAGAACACCCTATGACAATCTGTATGAACTGCCTGTCCTGGATGGACTTGGACTTCTTCACCACGCTCACGTCCAGCTTCTTCGATCCTCGTACAACCTTTATCCGTCAGTGTACTGGTTGGATCACTGGAGAGGGGTTTCTTACAGAAGACACAGTCGATATCACCCAAGTTGCTGAAAAGAGAGGGAACTTAGGATTACATTTTATTCCCTGTGTTGTCCTACTATAAATGTATAGGTTCATAAAAATACAAAATTTGAACATGTTTATTATAAAATTAAATGTTAAAAAACTGCTATTAAAAATAAAAATAAAACCTTAAACAATCATAAATTAAATATAATACGACTTACATTCACAATGACCACAGCGTTTAACTGTCCTCAGCACACTGATTCAAACCTCACCACCACATAATTCAAAATACCTCACCACCACGTGATTAAAACCACCACCACGTTATTAAAAACACTTCACAACCACGGAAACAAAAATTTGAGGGAGTCGTTAAGTGAGAACACAGACACTGCTCAGATGTGTAGATATATAGATAAATGACTGTACCCGAGTTGCCGTTTTGTCATGGTTTAAACAAATCATAATTCAAACAATTATTTTGCACAAATGTATTTGTAATATATGTGATATCACATTTTATAAACAATTGAAGTTGAAAAAAAAAAATTCCCCAAAAAATTCCCAAAAAAAAAAAGAAAATTGGAATTTTTTTCAAAAATAAATACCCTTTGGACATACTGACGGGAGAGATATGTGCATACCAGAAGTTTGGTACGATTCCACAAAAGTTTGAGAAAGTAGTTTAGTGACAACACAAGACAAGACAACACAGGACAGGACTGGACAGACGCTGCACAGATATATATATATATATATATATATATATATATATATATATATATATATATATATATATATATATATATATATATATATATATATATGCGCACGGGTTAGTCCATTGACTAAAGAGGGTTGGTTTTGTCATTGTATAATAAATGATAGTGTGAATATGCTAAACAATATCGATATGTATTGAACATCAGGAATTATACAATTTTTATTGTGATTATTGTTGCATTTGTATGCATTAAACTGTCGTTATTATTCCACTTGACCTGCTTTTTATACGAATACTAACTTCACCCCTTGGTTTTTCTAATAGTCCTGTCTCGTTAAACATCAGAGGAAAAAGGTTTTTATATCGATTAATCACGTGACAATGCTTTCTTTCCTGGAGATGGAGCATTCCGTTTATGCTGTGTTTATCACCACTCACAAGGTGATGTGTTTTGTCAGTAAAGTGAAAATCACCCTCGGTCACATCTCGAAAGATATGAACCAGATCGGTCTCTCGTTCTCTCTCTTTGTCTGTCGTGATCTCGGGTTGCATTGGGTGCATGACCTCATTGAATTTGGGGGCCCTGGGCACGTGCCCAGTGTGCCCCTGCGTTAATCCACCAATGCACAGTCAAGTCAATCATTTAACACTTTGCCTGTATATGCGAGCACGGTCGGCCGTTTGTATACATTTTTTCAATGGAATCTAGTTATTCTGGCCTTTGAGGTGGAAGTGGATGCAGGTATATTAAGCAATGTTAAAACAGGGAACATAAGCAAAATACTGCAGCGTGAATAAGACTGGCCTTCCTGTTCTCTGCCCAAAGGGAATTCTTGTATTAAGGATTTTAGTTTGGTTATACTATTTATTTAACTTTTGATGATGTTTCTCTTTGTAAATTGTGCACATGATCTTCGAACATCTCACGCTATTATCTATATCTTGATGTATTGTACACCGCTCCTTTCCTATGCCATCTCCAGGCATTGCAAATCGTCATTGCCGGGCACCAAAGGGGGCTCGGCAGTGACGCACGCTGAAAGAGAGTACTCAGTTTTCACTCTGGTTTCTTGTTTGTTTGTTTGTTTGTTTTCTTGGTTGTCCGGGCGATATCTCAGCCATCCTTCAAGCTAAGAAGCTGAAATTTCGGCACAATAGTGAGCAAGTCCTTTGTCAAAAACGGTATTTTTTGTTTTTTGATTAATCAATTAATTGAGGAGTTATTTAATTATTAGCGTTTAATGAAGTACTTATTTAATTAATTAAATTTCCTTTCTCTTCTGACCATTAACTCAGGCACCTTTTGAGTTAGGAAGCTGATATTTGGACATGCCAATGACCAGGTGATTTGGCTGCAAATGCTATTTTTGATTTATTAATTAATCAATTAATCGATTAATTATTTAATTATTCGATTAATGACAAGAATTTTTTTTTTTTTTACGTTACAGATTCTGATGAAATAGTGGTAGTTTATGTGTTCTCTGACCAAATTGATTAATAATTTAATTTTTTTATGATTATTATTTATTTATTTTCATTATTAATCATTTATTTATTTTCTTTCTCATTTGGCCAATATCTCAGGCACCTTTTGAGCTGGGAAGCTAATATTTGGACATGAGTGACCAAGTGATGTGGCTATCAAGGATATTTTTGATTTATTGATTAATCATTTAATTGCTTAATTATTTATTGATTAATTGATTAATTATTTATTGATTAATCAATTAATTATTTAATTTTTTATTAATGACATTTAATAAAATTTCTAAAAGATAGGTCTTGGGATGAAGCACTACTGGTTTAGTTATGCTATTAGCCAATTGATTAAGAAAATATTTTGTGATAATCTTTTATTGATTTTAATTATACAATTAATCAATCAATTAGCGAACACCTCTTCCTCCCAATGCAGCCTCTATGAGGTGCACTGCGGTATTGCCGGGCGCCGGAGGCGCCCCGGCAATGCCGCGCTGTAGGATATTTCATTATTTGGCATGGGGGCGGTGTACTTTGAATGTATGTGTACTTGTCTAGATATCTCTTTCTATAAATCTATCTATATCTCGAAACAGTATATCTATCCGCATGTCCATCTATCTATCTATCTCATTGCCCCACCTGGTGTGCTTCAGACCTCGGTCATGCACCTGCTCAAGACCGTGCGCCTGCTCCGGCTACTCCGTCTGCTTCAGAAACTCGATCGCTACTCACAGTACAGCTCCATCCTCCTGACGATGCTCATGACGATGTTTGCGCTGCTCGCACATTGGATGGCCTGTGTGTGGTACATCATCGGCCACAAGGAGATGGAGCGCAATAATCCAGTGACGTGGTCTATCGGTAAGCACAATGGTTGGGCACCTAATAGTATAACTGATCGTATTGGTGGTCGTTCGTATGTATCCCGTGGCTGCTTGGCTGCATCATTTTACGGAGGTGTGGTTGCGCTGATGATGGAATACCCCCCCCCCCCCCCCCCCCATTGCCAGTAGGCTGCTACTCATTTTGCCGACCTCTGGAGGATGACAGGCTGAGTCAATCCACCTCGTGTTAATTAAATGGAATGACAGGGGGTCAAACTCAAGACCCTAAGATCTCAAGCCAAACTCAGGATAAGATCTCAAGCCAACTCGGGACCCTAAGAGATATATATGTATATGTATATATATATATATATATATATATATATATATATACACATACACAGGGTCCGGCTGGGAGGTGTGACGATTTTCATAAAACTCGTACCCAGTTATTTTTAGTCGAATTTCAATTTTTATTTTTAAAAAAGACTCCATATATTATGCCATTTAAAACACTGAAGACTACATATATAATGCCATTTAATACACTGTAACAAAGACATTTTAAAAATGTAATTCATGTTTGAATTGGGTATAACAATGCAAGTGGGGGGTCTAGCGCATGCGTGATGGCTGTTGGTTACTCGTTGTTAGGCGCCATTTCAGTAGCCATGGAGCTGTGGACGATTGAACATCGCGTCTTTGTTGTTGAGACGTTTATTCAAACGGGTAGTTCGGTGGTGCTTACACAGCGCAGATTTCGTACTCACTTCAATGTTGGTCGACGTGGCGCCGTTCCGTCTCGAAACACAATATTGAAGTGGTTAAAAAACTTCAGGACAACTGGATCTGTGAGGCCGGGAGCAGCTCGGGAGGTGATCAAACCGTTAGGACCCCAGAAAACATCGAAAGAGTTCGAAAAGCTGTGGAGGCCAGCCCTCGTCGGTCAGCGGTACGGCACGCTCGCGCTCTACGGATGTCAGACAGATCAGTTCGTCGAATTTTGCACTTGGACCTTCATTATCACGCGTACAAAATCATGGTGGTTCAAGAACTGCAGCAGAATGATTTCGTACGGCGGTTTTACGTTCGCAGAAAGAATGCTGGAACTGCTGAGGGATGACACCATTTAGATGATGTCATTTTTCAAACATGAATTACATTTTAAAAATGTCTTTGTTACAGTGTATTACATGGCATTATATATGTAGTCTTTAAAATAAAAAAAATTGAAATTCGACTAAAAATAACTGTGTACGAGTTTTCTGAAAATCGTCACACCTCCCTGACGGACCCTGTATATATATATATATATATATATATATATATATATATATATATATATATATATATATATATATATATATATATATATATATATATTTTTTTTTTTTTTTTTAAATAAAAAAAAATATATATACATATATATATATAGATATATACAAGCAAATTAAATACCTTTGAGCAGTCAGCCTAAAGTTTCTTCTCATGGTGTGCTGACATTGCATATGATCATAATTTTAAAGGAACCTGAACCATATTTAAGATCCATATGAATCTATTCAGTGGAGTGTTCGGGTTGGACAGCAGGACACCTTTGGCTGAGCTGTTTGGTTATGACACAGCTTCATTTAATATAATAACCTTTATGCCCTCCTGATGTCATGCAAGTCAGCATTCTATACTGTTGACCATGCTGTCATTCAGATGGGAGATGCAGCAAACGGTCCCATCTGGAATCATGTTCAGTCGTGGCCAAAAATATTGGCACCCTTGCACTTTTTTCAAATTATGCACCATTTCTTCCAGAAAATTGTTGAATTAAAAAATCTTTTGTTATCCATATTTGTATTTCTTTGGTTTGCAATGGAACAATACAAAAAATGCTGAAAAAATTACTAAATCTTATATTATTCCACACAGAAATCCTAAAACGGCCCAGACAATATTATTGGCACCTTTTAGAAGTTGTTAGAAATAATTAGATTTCAAGCAGCTGATTCTCCTTTACTTTGGAATTGAACTCACCTGTGGTGAATTGCAGTTGCCTGCAATATAAAAATCACTCATTCAACCAGTTGGAATAGAGAAAAGGAGTCATTCTGCTGTTTTGTGTCACTGTGTGTACCACAATGAGCATGGAGAAAATAAAGAAAACCAGAGAATTGTCTGAGGAGGTCAGACACAAGATTGTGGCCAAGCATGGACAATTTCAAGACTACAAGTCCATCTGCAGAGACCTTGATGTTCCTGTGTCCACTGTACACGATGTTATCAGGAAGTTTAAGGCCCGTGGCACTGCAGCCAACTTCCCTGGACGTGGCCGCAAGAGAAAACTTGATCGTAAATTACAGCGAAGGATTGTGCGAATGGTGGAGAAAGCACCTCAATCAACTGCCAAACAGATTCAAGCTCACTTTCAGACACAAGGTCTGACAGTTTCAACTCGCACCATGCATCACCAACTCAATGAAAGGGGTTCTGTGGAAGGAGATCCAGGAGGACCCCACTGCTAAGAAAGCCGGACCGGTGTTTTCCAAAACACACCTGAACAAGCTAAAATCCTTCTGCGAGAATGTCCTGTGGACGGATGAGACCAAATAAGAGCTTTTCCGTAAAGCACATCATCTCTATGTTTACCGAAGACAAAATGAAGCCTTCAAAGAAAAGAACAGCTTCCTGATAGTTAAACATGGAGGAGGTTCAGTGATGTTCTAGCGTTACTGTGCTGCCTCTGGCACTGGATGCCTTGAATGTGTGCATGGCATCATTAAATCAGGAGATTACCCAGGCATTTTGGAGCACAATGTTCAACCCAGTTTCAGAAGGCTGGGTCTCCATCGAAAGTCATAGGTCTTGCAAATTAGAAGACAAAACAAAATTAAAACATCTGGACATGACCCCAAACACACTTTTAAAAGCCCCCAGGAATGGTTCAAGACAAAACACTGGACTGTTCTGAAGTGGCCAGCAATCCCATTGAACACCTGTGGCGAGATCTAAAAACAGCAGTTGGGAGAAAGCACCCTTCAAATCTGGGATAACTGGAGCAGTTTGCACAAGAAGAGTGGGCCAAACTGCCAGTAGAGAGATGTTGGAAGCTCATTCATGGCTATAGGAAGCGCTTGACTGCAGTTATTTTGTCCAAAGTCTGTGCTACCAAATATTAAGTCTAAGGTGACAATAATTTTGTCAATGCCATTTATTTTTATTTTCTGATTTAAAAGGATATATTAAGTTCTGAATCAAAAACAAAGGTTTTGTAATATTAACATTGAAATAAATAATTGTGGAGACCAAATACTTTTGTCAATTTCAACTTATTTTTAGAGAAAATTGTGAGTTATTTGAAAAAAGTGCAACAGTGCCAATATTTTTGGCCACGACTGTATGTATATACTATATGTATGTATATACTATATGTGTGTGTATATATATATATATATATGTATATATATATATATATATATATATATATATAATATATATATATATATATATATATATATAATATATATATATATATATATATATATATATATATATATCTATATATATAAAGTAGAGTTGGCCTCTGTGTCTGTATCCTGATGTATCTACGATCTCTAAGATCTCGAGAACCCGTGGACGGATTTGCGAGCGGAAAGTACTGTTCGACTCGGGATGGTCCCAGGAATGTCACGGAGACATAAACATTTAAAAAATTTCGGGTTTTAAAATTAGCGTATTATTAGCACTAGCAGAAGAGAGAGGGATTCGAAGGGAGGGAGCGCAGCGCTTCTAGCGCTTCTGACTACAGCACACCTTAAAATTAAAAAAACTTCGGGTTTTAAAATTAGTGTGTTACGCGTAATTAGCGCTAGCAGAAGAGGGAGGGAATCTAAGGGAGGGAGCGCAGTGCTCCCTCCAGCGCTTCTGTTAGCGTAATTAGCGTATTTCGGAACGTTAATTTTTCAACTTCATTATTCGGAATCAGTACGTCCCAGAGAACCTTCGTAACGTTACTTTTTCAACTTCATCCGATTGACATGGGACCAACGGCATGTGACAAAGAGTGAAACATACAGGCTACATTTATTTGACGACAATGAGTTCCGACTTCCGACCTCGGTGGGATGACAGGCTGAGTCAACCCCCCTGGTGTGAAGGGGGAGGGGGGAGGGGGAAGAGAAGGGGAGGGGAACGAGGGGGAAGGGGATGGGAGGGGGGAGGGGGAGGGGGAAGGGGGAGGGGGAGGGGGAAGGGGGAGGGGAGGGGGGGAGGGGAAAGGGGGGGGAGGGGGAGGGGAGGGGCCCTTCTTCCCCTGGGCACCCCCGCACCCTTCCCTCCCCCCCTTCCCCTCCCCCCTCCCTCCCTTCCCCCTCCCCCCCCCCATTCCCCTCCCCTCCTCTTCCCCCCTCCCCTCCTCCTCCCCCGCTTCCCCCCTCCCCCCCTCCCCCCCGTTCCCCTCCCCTCCTCTTCCCCCTCCCCTCCTCCTCCCACTCCCGTGCAAAGCCGGGTACCTCTGCTAGTATATATATATACGTATATATATATATATATATACGTATATATATATATATATATATATATATATATATATATATATATATATATATATATATATATATATATGTATATATATATATATATACACACATACATACAGTCACGTGAAAAAGTAAGTACACCCCATGTAAAGTTTTGACTTTTTCAACATATTTCAACATACAGCTATTTGATCTTCATTTCAAAAATATTGATAGATAAAGGTGATATAACATAACAAATATCATGAAACATTTACATTTTGTAGTCCATTGTATAATTGAAATAAACATGATTGCAAATTTCGCATGTGGAAAAAGTAAGTACACCTTTGGCTCTAATAGGTGGTATTGCCCCCTTTGCAGAAACAACCTCAAGTAGGCGTTTCTTATAACTGTCTAATAGTCTCTGACATCGACTGGGAGAAATTTTTGCCCACTCCTCCATGCAGAATTCTTTCAGCTGTGCGATGTTTGAGGGGTCTCTTGCATGCACAGCTCGTTTCAAATCCCCCCACAACATCTCGATGGGATTTAGATCCGGGCTTTGACTTGGCCATTCCAGAACCCTCCATTTCTTTCTTTTCAGCCATTCGTTGGTGGATTTACTGGTATGTTTCGGGTCATTGTCATGTTTAAGGTCCACCTTCGGTTGAGCTTCAATTTTCCGACAGATGGCCTCACATTATCCTCAAGCACCCTCTGGTACAATGAAGAATTCATAGTGGATTCTATGATGGTGAGCTGCCCAGGCCCTGATGCAGCAAAGCTGCCCCAAACCATAATATTTCCACCACCATGCTTTACAGTTGGTATCAGGTTATTGTGGTGAAATGCTGTCTTTGGTTTTCGCCAAACATGTCTTCTGGTACTGTGGCCAAATAGCTCTACCTTTGACTCATCTGTCCAGAGCACATTGTTCAAGAAGTGCTGGTCTTTGCCTCGGTGTTCATTGGCAAACTTTAGTCTTGCCCTGATGTTCGTTCTGGACAGCAAAGGTTTCCTCCTGGCACACCTCCCATGTAGATCAAATTTGTGCAGCCTCTTTCTAATGGTAGACTCGTGCACTTTTACATCAACAGTGGCAAGAGATACCTGTAGGTCCCGTGATGACATTCTGGGGTTCTTAGAGACTTCTTTCAGCATCTTGCGGTCTGCTCTCGGGCTGAACTTGCTGGGGCGGCCTGGCCTGAACAAGTTGGCAGTTGTTTGGAATCTTCTCCACTTGTAGATGATCTTCCGTACAATCTAATGATTGATTTCAAATTGTTTGGAGATATTTTTAAATCCCTTCCAAGACTCGTAGGCATCTATAACCTTCTTTCTGAAGGCCTTGGAGAGCTCTTTTGATCTCGGCATGGTGACGCCGCACACTTCAACAACAAAGAGCAAACCAAACTAAATGTCTGAGGTTTAAATAAGACAGGTTCCTCCAAGATCCTCTCCAACGATGTTCTAATCATTTGCACCTGAGCTGGTCCACCTGATTCTAATTTTAGGTATTTGAAGTCGTGATAAATGTAGGGGTGTACTTACTTTTTCCACATGGGAAATTTGCGTTTATGTTTATTTAAATTATACAATGGACTACAAAATGTAAATGTTTCATGATATTTGTTAAATTATATCACCTTTATCTATCAATATTGTTGAAATGAAGATCAAATAGCTGCATGTTGAAATTTGTTGAAAAAGTGAAAACTTTACATGGGGTGTACTTACTTTTTCACGTGACTGTATATACATACATAGAATCTGCTACGTGCAGCATTTGAAAGGATTTATTTGAGGAAAACTTATTGTCTGGAAGATTTATAGTGAAGAAATGCCAATAATCATGTTGTATAGTAATTACTGTAAAGGTACTTTGTCATGCATTTACCCTGCACGGAAGCATGGAAAAGTGAT
The DNA here is from genome assembly GCF_964187855.1 of Myxine glutinosa. NCBI lineage: Eukaryota > Metazoa > Chordata > Myxini > Myxiniformes > Myxinidae > Myxine > Myxine glutinosa. The sequence goes on from NC_136266.1 coordinate 64,244,849, forward strand.
TGGTGCTAGGATCTTTCAAACGTCATTAGATGAAAAGAAAGTGAGTAAGTTGTAAAAACAAGGCTTGGAAGGAGAAGTGAGCTTTGAAACGTAAGAAGGATGGCCTTCATTACCGGCCGCGTGGCAGACTTTGCTCGGAGTCAGTTAAGGCATGACTAAACGGGCAAGTGCCACTCTTAAAAATCACCTGGGAAGCTTGAAAATGGACCGAGGCATATGAAGGAAAGCCTTCCCAAACCCAGGAAGCAGAAAATTATTGTCTGTTGGGCAATCGGGCAGCTGTTTCAGTAAGATGGAAATGTAGACTTGTCTTCCAGATGGTAGATCTGAGCCAGAGTTAATGCAGAGTTCAGTAGAACCTGCTGTACCGAGTCGGTATTTGAACATTTGCATCATTATACATACATGTGACAATTATATTATTTAGAATATATTTTTTGCTGAGAAGAGCTGTGTCGAATTTGATGACGTCGAGACGGCGGTTCTAATATTTACCGTTGTCAATGCATTTTGACTTAATATGTGTGTGATACACACAGACACACACACACACAGACACACACACACAGACACACACACAGACACACACACACACACACAGACACACACACACACACACACACACACACACACACACACACAGAGACACACACAGATACACACACACACAGACACACACACACACACACACACAGACACACACACACACAGACACACACAGACACACACAGACACACACACACACACAGACACACACAGACACACACACACACACACACACACACACACACAGACACACACACACACACAGACACACACACACACACACACACACACACACACACGACATAATGGATTCTTCAACCTCAGGTTCTTTATGGGTTTTCTGCATTTTTAATGAGACGGTTAAGGAAACTCTGTAATCCCAACAGAGGAGCATTTGGCATCTCTTGCCTTCTCTTTGCTCATGCAGCTCTGAAAGCAATTTATCTTTACATTATGTTGATGGAAAGCTTCCTGCTTGATCATATCGGATGGAGTGTTCACTCCTTCAGGCCTTTGCACAGGCAAGACCTTCTGACAGTCGTTAACAACAATAGATTAGGAATCCTGCAAAACCAACTGGCAGGTGCAGGTTTGATACATTATTTACCCTAAGAAAAACATCCTTCTAAAGGCGATAAATTGTTTATGTTTTTGATTACTTAATTTTTATCGTGTAGTGTTATATGTCTGAAAGGTATCATTTTATTGCAAGCACGTGATGGTTCAAACCAAGCTGCATTTAGAAGGTGTTTAAAAAAAAAAAATAGATTACATCTTGGGTTTAATTGATGATGTTATTTAACCAAGGAAATGCAATGTACTATGCATGCTGCAATGCAATGTACTACGTAGTTCAACTTGTATACTATGCATGCTGTAAAACTTGAACTGCACTCTTCAACGTCACCACACCGACTGATATGCCTACACCCACATTATTGCGTCATTACACATACTTGTACCAAGTTTGATTGAAATCCCTTCAGCTGTTCTCAAGTATCACATTTTTACCTGATATGACCTTTGACCTTTGACATTGACATCTAATCGGCTCATCTTTGCATCATTACACATACTTGTACCAAGTTTGATTGAAATCCCTTCAGCTGTTCTCAAGTATCACATTTTTACCTGATATGACCTTTGACCTTTGACATTGACATCTAATTGGTTCATCTTTGCATCATAACACATACTTGTACCAAGTTTGATTGAAATACCTTCAGCTGTTCTCAAGTATCACATTTTTACCTGACCTGACCTTTGACCTTTGACATTGACATCGAATCGGCTCATCTTTGCATCATTACACATACTTGTACCAAGTTTGATTGAAATACCTTCAGCTATTCTCAAGTATCACATTTTTACCTGACATGACCTTTGACCTTTGACATTGACATATAATCGATTCATCTTTGCATCATTGCACATACTTTTACCAAGTTTGATTGAAATACCTTCAGCTATTCTCAAGTATCACATTTCTACCTGACATGACCTTTGACCTTTGACATTGACATCTAATCAGCTCATCTTTGTATCATTACACATACTTGTACCAAGTTTGATTGAAATACCTTCAGCTGTTCTCAGGTATCACATTTTTACCTGACATGACCTTTGACCTTTGACATTGACATATAATCGGTTAATCTTTGCATCATTATACATACTTGTACCAAGTTTGATTAAAATCCCTTCAGCTGTTCTCAAGTATCACATTTTTACTTGACATGACCTTTGACCTTTGACATTGACATCTAATCGGCTCACCTTTGCATCATTACACATACTTGTACCAAGTTTGATTGAAATCCCTTCAGCTGTTCTCAAGTATCACATTTTTACCTGATATGACCTTTGACCTTTGACATCGACATCTAATCGGCTCATCTTTGCATCATTACACATACTTGTACCAAGTTTGATTGAAATACCTTCAGCTGTTCTCAAGTATCACATTTTTACCTGACATGACCTTTGACCTTTGACATTGACATCTATTTGGTTCATCTTTGCATCATAATACATACTTGTACTAAGTTTGCTCAAAATCCCATCACTGGTTCACAGGTTAGCGCAGTGACATATTTTATACCGAACCGGGACCGCTGACCTTTGAACTCTTGACCCTATAATCTAATCAGTTAATCTTTGCATCATTATACATACTTCCACCAATGGTCTTGTAGGAAATGAAGGACGTGAAACAAGTCATATTTGATTGATTCATTCATGTGCTGCCTATGGATGCTGGTTTGCCTTGTTGCTGGGATTGCCACGCTGCCGCTGGTCAGGGCCTCTTGTAGGTTAGAGCACAAATCTGTAATTAATCGAAGGTACCGGGGATCGCTCAGCCACTGTTCGCGAAAGACACAGTATGATGTTTAACATCCACCAGCCAATGTTAGGAGATGGGACACCCAGCTTAACATCCACCAGCCAATGTTAGGAGATGGGACACCCAGCTTAACATCCATCTGAGCAGATGGCGCATTTTATGGTGTGATCCTGCCTGGGAAGCACCGATCTGTTTATAGTCAGATCGGGAATATAAGCCCAGACGACGCAGCGCAAAACGTAAGTGCGCTTACCTTTAATGCACCATCCTGTCGGACGTTAGCTTTGATTATCGCAGTGGCATAATAACATTCATCATCGCCATTAACTCTAATTGGCTTGTTATAAGAAGGAAACCCCCAAATGCAATTTAAATCTCACGATTCTGACCGATCGAGTTAATTGTTTGGAAGTAAATACCAAGTGTCATTTCATGTTATTGAAAGCATCCTTCGACTAATGGGTTTCATGGTAGCTGTGACCAAGCAACTGCATTCTTTGTCTGACTTCATACAACAACGATTCCCATCATGTTTGCCCAGCGTTCGCAAAGTGAAACTCGGGGTTCGTTAGGCGTTCGGTTGAGAACGTGCGTGTCTACATTTTAAAAATTCATTTTCTCAGCAACCGTTGGTCCGATTGACACGAAATTTTACCATCGGAGCGCCTCCGCCTGTGGAATATTTTATTCATAATTATGACGTCATAGGTCACGTCGTACAGACGCCAACTTGGAAAAACTTCACACCTCGACATCTCTGAAACAGCTCAATGGAAAAAATTGAAAACAACGCTCATTGTGAAGTACTCCCCATGGGGAATAAGTTTTGTTAACGATGACGTCATTGCTTCCTTAATTATGTCATAATTCGACAGGGACAATGCTTAGTCTCATCAATTTGAAATTTATTGAGCGTGATCTACGCAAAGATTATATTAGAGTACATAAATTTATGATGGCATCGCTCATGAGGTCTGGAAGCCAGAGTGGATGAAAGAAAAAAAAAACGTTCAAAAACAAGAGTTGGCTCGCACCAAGTTGAGTGCTCAGGGTAAGTATTCCGTGAACACCATATAATCTCACAGGTGACCTCATTTTCACCTCAAACATAGCTAAGAGAATCTTGAGACTTTGCTGTAACAATACTTTTCATGTGCAGTAATAACTACAGTCCCAAAAGACATTCCTATTTCATTCCTACATTTTGAAAATCCTACATGGATGTTGAAAATCTCCATAGTATATTTTTGGGGTAAAATGTACAAATGTGCATATTAATTTGTATCAGCTATTTTCAACCACTCAGGTTGCACTTTCTGAATGATCGATATTCTTATTAGTTTAATTTTATAATCCATCTTACCCTAACCCTAACCCTAGCCCTAACCCTAACCTAACCCTAATCCTAACTCTAATCCTAACCCTAACTCTAACCCCAACGCTAACCCTAACAACCTATTATGCAGTGTTGGTGGGATGTTGGCAAGTTGCGCTGGAGGTACACTCTCTCATTTCTGGGTTTTCTAGCCTGGGTTTGAATTTTGACCGAGCTACAAACTACCGTCCTGTTTTTTTTTGTTTTTTTTTATACAGGATCGGGGCTCGTGAAAGAGCTAACATTTATCACACAAAAAAATCAAACAGACACACAAAACATATAATAAGGGGAGTGGTAGACAAGATGGGGAGAGAAGGGGAAGCACACATTCACAATATTTGAGAGCAGGGACATCGGGAGATCTGTGGGAGGAAGAGGGCTTGGGGGGAGGAGGCGTGGGAAAGTAGGGGGGGGGGGTGGTGGGAGAAGTATAAAACACAAGGACACTGCAAGGACTTCCAGGAAAGAAGTTGCTATTTCAAAAAAAAGTGGATCTGGGGTGAAATTAGCAGTGGTTGAAAAGGGCAAGGTTTTGGATGGGGGAAGATAAGAGATGGTGGTGAACAGCTGTTTTAAAGACCTGGAGGGAGGAGTGGGATTGAAGAGAGTGAGGGAGTTTGTTCCAGAGGCGGGAGAAAAGAGGAATGAAGAAGTGAAGGTGAGCAGAGTCTTGATTTTGGCAGTTTAACCAGAAGAGGGTTGCTGGAAGATCTTGTGCGACCTGTAGGAATATTTGGGGGACAGAGCCCAGAGAGAACTGGGGGTGCAAGGCCGGAGAGGAGTCGGTAGAAGACAGAAAGACCACCAACCTGCCTGCAGTGAGTGAGTGAAAGGCCATCGCAGTTAGCTTCATCGCGAAGATTCCAATGATTCTGAAAGCTTTGGATTCAACAGCGTGAAGCCGAACTAGGTGTGAGGCAGGAGTACCGGCCCAGAGGGGAGAACAGTATTCCATTGAGCTGTGGAAGAAAGCCTTGTATGTGGTGAGGCACTCAGGTGTGCCAAGGAAGGACTTCGCACAACGGAGGATGCCCAGTCGGCGACTGGCTTTGGAGGCCAGATTTGAAATGTGGTTTTCCCAGGAAAGATCATGGCAGATCGTGAGACCCAAAAGCTTGAGTGACAGAACTTCTTGGAGAGGATTAATCAGAAATTGGATGGGAGGGTTGTCCGGCCGGTCTTTTCGGAGAGATATAGTAAGAGTGTGAGATTTGTCAGGATTGAAAGACATGCTCCACTTGTTTGACCTGTCTGTGATTTTGTCCAGATCTGCAGAAAGGGAGGAGGCTGCAGACTGCCGATCTGAGGGATGAGGAATGGAGCGGCAGAGAGTGGAGTCATCAGCAAAGAGATAGAGAGGATTTTCAAGAGAGTCAGAGGGATCATTGATGAAGACCAGAAAAAGCACGGGGCCCAGAACACTGCCTTGGGGAACTTCAGCCTGAACAGGAAGGGGAGATGAGAGAAACCCATTCAGGGCCTCACGTTGACTATGACTTGAGAGGAAGTCCGCAAGCCATGCATGGAGGTTTCCATGGATACCATAGGAGGAGAGTTTGGTGAGCAGAGCGGGGTGCCAGACCGTATCGAAGGCACGTGATATGTCAAGGGAGACAGCTCTAATTTCCTGTTTGGCATTGAGGACCTCCGTCCATTGTTGAGACAGCAGAAGCAGCATGTCCAGAGTAGAGTGACCTGGTCTGAAACCAAATTGATGATCAGAGACCAAGCTGTTGGAGAAGAGGAAATATTTGATATCCGAAGCAATGATGGATTCCTTCACTTTGCTGATAATTGGGAGAAGGTTGATTGGTCTGCAGTTGCAAGGATCTGTTTTTGCCCCTTTTTGTGGAAAGCGGTGATGTTGGCTGATTTCCAAGCTGATGGCAGATGACCTTGAGCAATAGAGAGGGTGAAGAGAACAGAGAGAGGGAGTGAAAGAGCGGCAGAGCAGGATTTTAGGACCCGTGGGCTGATGCCGTCAGGTCCAGTTGCAGAATCAGAGTCGAGGGTTGACAGAAACTTCTCCACATTGTCAGGAGAAAAGGACACAGAGTCCAGGAACAGCTGGGTACGACTGGGAATGGTGGGTACAGAGAGGAATGGGTTTGGGACAGAAGATTTAGAGGCACACACAGAGTTGAGGCATTCAGCTTTTTCACGTGCGGAGTCAGCTGTGTAGCCGTTTGAGGTAAGGGAGGGGATGGAGGGGGAACAAACGCCAGAAACAGATTTGACCAGATGCCACCAGTATTTGGAAGAGGGAGACAGGTTTGAGAGTTCAGTCTTGAGGGTGGAGACATATTGTTTCCCTTCTCTCCTGAGGGTGGTCACACACTTGTTTCGGACTTTGTGAAAGGAAATGCGATTTCCTTCCGTTGGATTTGCTTTCAAGGAGACGAAGGCAAGTTGTTTCTGGGCAACTGCCTCACCACAAGATTCCGTGTACCATGGACGGGAGGAAGGTTATGACAACTGAAGACAAGATGGGAGAAATCTGTGCATGAGAAAGAGCAATTTACTTTGGAAGAATTCCCAGGATGAGTTGATGTCGGAGGCGGTAGAGATGGGAGACCAGTCCAGATGATTGATGGCTGCTTGAAGACCGTGCCAGTTGGCCTGAGTGAAATGCCAGATTCGTCGACGCTGAGGAGGCTCTCTGAGAATGGTCAGAGAGTTGTCCACTTTAACAAGCATATGGTCAGATGAGCCGATTGGAGCAGAAGAAGAGCATCAGACATTTGCAGGGAAGTTGGTCATAACCAAATCTAGAAGAGAAGATGCTCCGTTGACTGAGATCTGGTCAGGAAATTGAGAGATTGTGTCAGTTTCAGTTAGTCGCAGAAGTCCTTTTTAGCATGCAAGGCGAGGCCGTCCATCAAAATGACTTTAAACTAGGGGGACTCATCTGCTATCACTGTTCCTTACCGGATGTGAAAGATCCCACAGTGTCTTTTATTAAAGTTTAGCAAGTTATTGGCAGCAACGTGAACAATTTACAAATTCCTGCCTGAATGTGCCCGCGAACCAACACCCCCCTCCACACTTCCCACCCCATGTGTACAATTTTAACAAAACCTTCACAAGGAAATTGCCATGTCTCATAAACCAGGCTAAATAATAAACTTCAGTAAATAAATACAGATGCCTGATGTACCATTACACAATGTTCTGCTTTGTAATTATTTTTTTCATGCTGTTGCTTCAGGACATCACTTTTCTCAGTTCAATAGTTATCTACGAAGCGATTAAGTACAAATGATGAAAAGATGTCTTTACCCCACAGAAAGTTAGTCATTTTATTGTGGTTTAACAAATTATTTTTCACAAGCAGCATGTTCGTTATTTAGGCTGTTATCTTCCATCCGGTTGCCCCTTGCAGGGTTCACCGCTGCGGCTCTAGGATTTGCCGAACTCGGATTTTGGGGCCAAATAGGCCACTTTGAATTTGTTATCTTTTGAGCTGTTTCCCCAAACAATGTGACGTTTCTACATTGATTTCAGACTAATCCAGGAAGTTGATGTTAAAAGAATTGTACTTGGAGGACACTATAATATGAAATGTCATTGCACTTTTACACATATCTCAAGGGTATACATCGACAATGTATGAATCAATGGAGCATACAGGATTTGAACCTGGGATCACAGTTTCCTGAGCCTGTGTGCTCAAATGGCAATACCAAAAACATTATATTGCTGGTTAGGATGATTGAACATCCTCTAGACTCTAGAGGACATGCTTCTAACCTGTCATGCACCCAGAGCATGAAGAAAAAACAGCAGCTTATCGACTGTGACCCGGAATTGAAGTGTATTTCATCTCTCCTCCTTATACAAACATATTTGCTACACTGGATGTTTTAAATAACAAAAGGAGTTAATTATACAGAGATTGATGCTCATGGAAGAGCCGAATGTCAGATGATATAGCTGTGACATACACACATGGAACATCAGGGTCAAAAGGTTTTGTGAGATTGGAGAACACTGCAAGTGGAGAACATCACAGGAAGCATTACTCAGGAGAAGTAGGGGAAGGCAATACAACGGTCCTATAATTTATCCTACTATTAACTTCCAGTTGGTCACTGGCTTTGAGACAATACAATTTTTTATTACATACCCTAGGCATCAAAAAGCTACATATATCGAACAAACAGTTTCAAATGGAGCACCTCACCACCATTAGAGCATTTACATTGCATCAGATGTGGCAATAAATGCGAATTGTTGCTCCCAGTTTGCTGAATTGTTGATAAAAAGAATAGTAGAAAGAGAGGGTAGGACAATAACGGTAGGGTTGAGGGACAAAATGGAGGGAGACTTGAGGGAATAAAGGACAGGGGGTGAATGAGAGCAAGGAGGGGAGTACAAAGGAAGTGAACATCTGCTTGGAAAATCCACCACCATCACAACATTACATAAAAAGGTGAAAAACAGATTTCCTTAACGACAGACCATTTATCTTACTTCCAATAATCAGCAAGGCTGGAAGCAATCATCGCTGTTGATGTAAAATCATTCCATTTCACCAATGAATTCATCTCAGATCATTAATTCAGATTCAGACCTGGTCACTCTACCTTGGACATGCTGCTTCTATTCTCCCAAAAATGGATGGAGGCCCTCAATACCAGACATGAGATCAGGGCCGTCTCTCGGGACATATCTCGAGCTTTCAATACAGTCTGGCATCCTGCCTTTCTCTCCAAAATGTCTGCCTCTGGCATCTAAGGCCAACTCCACTCTTGGATAACTGTCTTGCTCCACTGTCATAGCCAACATGTGGCACTCAACGGAACCCATTCTTCTCTTCCCCCTGTCTAGGCTGGAGTACCCTCAGGCAGTGTTCTAGTCCCCATCCTATTCCTAATCTTCATCAATGGTCTCTCTGACTCTATGGAAAATCCTTTTAATATTTTTTGCTAATGAGTCCACTCTCTGCTGTGTCATCCCTCATCCTTCAGACAGACAGGCAGCAACCTCTTCCCTCTCTTCAGACCTTTGCAAAATCACAATCTGGTCAAACACTTGGAATGTCAAACAGTCATTTAATCCCGAGAAATCACGCACTCTCTCTCTCTCTCTCCCCAAAAGGACCGTTTCGCAAACCCTCCCATCTACTTTCTCAACAACCCTCTCAAAGAGGATCAGTCACTCAAACTCTCTCAGCCATGATCTCTCTTGGGCAAGCCTTATTTCAAAATTGGCCTCCAAAGCCAGATGCCGACTGGGCATTCTCCGATGTGGAACGTTCTTCCTTGGCACACCTGAGCTCAAATCCACCTGCAAGGCTTTCATCCACAGCTTGTGGAGTACTGATTCATGGAAATCAATGGAATCTCTCACGATGAAGGTAAGGCTATGAGCCCATATATCATATCACGATCGCTGACAGGTTGGTGGTCTCTTTGACTTATTTTGCCTCATTTCTGGTCTTGCACCCTCTGCTCTCTCAATGCTCTGTCCCCACAAGTATCTGCTGGGCGCACACAGTCCACCAGCAACTCCCTCCTAGTGAAACAGCCTAATTCCAGAACGACTCATGCTCACCTCCACACATTGTACACCGCTCCTTTCCTATGCCATCTCCAGGCGCTGCATATCGTCATTGCCGGGCAACGAAAAGGGTCCGGCAATGACGTACGCTGAAAGGGAGTACTCAGTTTTCACTCCAGTTGTTTGTTTGTTTGTTTTCTTGTTTGTTTTCTTGTTTGTTTGTCCAGGCGATATCTCAGCCATCCTTTGACCTAGGAAGCTGAAATTTCAGCACAATAGTGAGCAAGTGCTTTGGAAAAAACAATTTTTTTTGTTTTTTGATTAATCAATTAATTGATTACTTATTTAATTATTAGCGATTAATTAAGTACATTTTTATTTCCTTTCTCATCTGGGCAATATCTCAGGCACCTTTTGATCTAAGAAGCTGATATTTGGACATAACAATAACCAAGTGATTTGGCTGTAAAGGCCATTTTTGATTTATTGATTAATCAATTAATCGATTAATTATTTATTGATTAATCAATTAATTAAGTATTTTTTTCAATTAAAGGCTTATTTCATTAAGTTAATCCCGAGAAATCACGCACTCTCTCTCTCTCTCCCCAAAAGGACCGTTTCGCAAACCCTCCCATCTACTTTCTCAACAACCCCCTCAAAGACGATCAGTCACTCAAACTCTCTCAGCCATGATCTCTCTTGGGCAAGCCTTATTTCAAAATTGGCCTCCAAAGCCAGATGCCGACTGGGCATCCTCCGATGTGGAACGTTCTTCCTTGGCACACCTGAGCTCAAATTCACCTGCAAGCCTTTCATCCACAGCTTGTGGAGTACTGATTCATGGAAATCAATGGAATCTCTCACGATGAAGGTGAGGCTATGAGCCTATATATCATATCATGATCGCTGACAGGTTGGTGGTCTCTTTGACTTATTTTGCCTCATTTCTGGTCTTGCACCCTCTGCTCTCTCAATGCTCTGTCCCCACAAGTATCTGCTGGGCGCACACAGTCCACCAGCAACTCCCTCCTAGTGAAACAGCCTAATTCCAGAACGACTCATGCTCACCTCCACACATTGTACACCGCTCCTTTCCTATGCCATCTCCAGGCGCTGCATATCGTCATTGCCGGGCACTGACGGGGGCTCGGCAATGACACGCACTGAAAGGGAGTACTCAGTTTTCACTCTGGTTGTTGTACACCGCACCTTTCCTATGCCATATCCAGGCGCTGCATATCGTCATTGCCGGGCACCGAAAAGGGCCCGGCAATGACGTACGCTGAAAGGGAGTACTCAGTTTTCACTCCAGTTGTTTGTTTGTTTGTTTTCTTGTTTGTTTTCTTGTTTGTTTGTCTGGGCGATATCTCAGCCATCCTTTGACCTAGGAAGCTGAAATTTCAGCACAATAGTGAGCAAGTGCTTTGGAAAAAATAAAAATTTTTGTTTTTTGATTAATCAATTAATTGATTAGTTATTTAATTATTAGCGATTAATTAAGTACATTTTTATTTCCTTTCTCATCTGGGCAATATCTCAGGCACCTTTTGAGCTACAAAGCTGATATTTGGACATAACAATAACCAAGTGATTTGGCTGTAAAGGCCATTTTTGATTTATTGATTAATCAATTAATCGATTAATTATTTATTGATTAATCAATTAATTATGTAATTTTTTCAATTAAAGGCTTATTTCATTAAGTTAATCCCGATAAATCACGCACTCTCTCTCTCTCTCTCCCCAAAAGGACCGTTTCGCAAACCCTCCCATCTACTTTCTCAACAACCCCCTCAAAGAGGATCAGTCACTCAAACTCTCTCAGCCATGATCTCTCTTGGGCAAGCCTTATTTCAAAATTGGCCTCCAAAGCCAGATGCCGACTGGGCATCCTCCGATGTGGAACGTTCTTCCTTGGCACACCTGAGCTCAAATTCACCTGCAAGGCTTTCATCCACAGCTTGTGGAGTACTGATTCATGGAAATCAATGGAATCTCTCACGATGAAGGTGAGGCTATGAGCCCATATATCACATCACGATCGCTGACAGGTTGGTGGTCTCTCTGACTTATTTTGCCTCATTTCTGGTCTTGCACCCTCTGCTCTCTCAATGCTCTGTGTCACAATGGTCTCTCAACAAAGCCCTCCATAACCTGGCCCCATCCTACCTGACTGACCTTCTCTCCAGACACACTCCCACCCGCAACCTCCGCTCTGCTGGTACCAACCTCCTGACCCCCCTCCCCACCCCCATGCGGACCAAATTCAGATCCTGGGGGGACAGGGCCTTCTCCATCGCTGCTCCCACCCTCTGGAACTCACTAACTCACACCATCAGAGACTCCTCCTCACTCACCACCTTCAAAACATCACTCAAGACCCACCTGTTCAACACTGCATTCAACATTTAACCCACAGCATTTAACCCCTGACTATCTCTTCTCCTTCTCCTTCCTTTTGCTTTGATTATTTACCTGTTGATTTTTGTCTTTTTGCACTTGTTTTTTTGTACTCCGTCAAAGCGTCTTTTGGCTTCTTGAAAAGCGCTATATAAAATAAATGTATTAATATTATTATTATTATTATTAAGTTTCAAAAAGTTACAGCTTTGGATGAAGCACTGGTGGTTAAGGTATGCTATTAGCCAATTGATTAAGAAAACATTTTCCGATCATTATTTTTTGATTTTAATTATGCAATTATTCAATCAATTATTGTACACCTCTCCCTCCCAATACAGTCTCTATGAACATGACCTGCATGGCGGTATTGCCGGGCGCCTAAGGCGCCCTGGCAATGCCACGCTGGAGGATATTTATTTATTTGGCATGGGGGCGGTGTACTTTGAATGTATCTGTACTTGTTTATTCCTCTTTTTCCCGTTTGTGGAACCACCTTCCACACTCTCTTCGATGCAATTCTTCCCTCGAGCTGATCACCACCGTCTCAGGTCATTCCCCATCCAAAGCCATGATCTTTTCTCCACCTGTTAAACAACTCCCACCCCTCTCAAAAGTTTGCTTATTTATCCATTTTGTCCACCCATTGCGTTCTCCCCTGCCCCTCATCTACTTTCATCCCTTGTTTGTCCATCTCCGTCTACCTTCTCCCTCCATCCTGCTGTTGGTGTTTCCCCTTTCTCATGCTGTTCCCTTTGCTATGCTGTGTCCTGATCTGTTCTGTTTCTGAGATCTTCCAAGAGCCTAGACTTTGTATAAAATATAAAAATATTAAAAACAGAATGAACACTGTCAATCCCAGAAGTGGAAGGGAACACTGGAGAAGATGCAAAAATGGAATAAGAAAATAATAATTAAAAAGTTCCTCAAACAGCCCAAAATAATTCTCCGAATTAATGTCTTAAACTAATCTTACTAATTACTGTCTAATTAATTAATGTCTTACTATTTAATGTTTGAACCAGATTCGATGGCTTAATGGTTAGAGCAGATTATTCATTGTGAGTCTAGGAGGTGGTCTGTTGTTTGGTAGTTCAAACCCAGCCCATGTTGTACCAAAGACTTTATTTCTACTAGTGGGCCCGCTGGTGCGTTGTACCAAATTTTAATTGGTCTTCACCGCCTTGTAGAATACCTGCGTGCCAGACTCAGGGATCTTTTGTGTCCTCAGAGTCTTTTGGGTGCTCGGAGACTTTTGGGTCCTATGGGTCTTTGGGTCCTCGGGGACTTTAGCGTCCTCAGGGCCTTTTGAGCCACCTGGGTCTTTGGGGTATTCAATTCAATTCATGATTTTATTATCAAACTGGAACAGCACTCAGTAGAGAGCATACCGCCACCAGGTGAACAGTTTACGTTTTGTATCTCAGAGTACACCAGAAAATCACAATACAGAATCACATTTAATCAAAATCACCTGTCCATAACTTTTTGAGATATCCTGCTATGAATAGTCTTTGGCCCTTTCTCCCAATGGTGAAGAATCACTTTAAAAAAATGTAGTATCCGGATCCGGATCTTCACAAAAATCTAATATTTTCGTCCTTTTCACATACTACCAAATTATCTACATCTCTGCCAAATTTCGTCCGAATCCGTCCACAACTTTTTGAGATATTTTGTTCACAAACGGACAGACAAACAGACAGACAGGGGTGAAAACATAACCTCCATCCACCTTTGGTGGCAGAGGTAATAACTGCCTCAACGATAGAGGATATCTTTAAGAACTCAAAACCACAACAATATATATTGGAAGGATGCCCGAGAGGTACGCACACTCATCTCGAAGCTGTCTTGCCTGGGTTCGAATATCAATATATATTTCAACTAGAACGGCACTCAGTAGATAGCATACCTCCACCTGGTGAACAGTTTACGTCTTGTATCCCACTGATAGGCCGGGTATGGATTCGGATCTAAACCAAAATCTAATCGGCCGGTTCTTGTCACCTAACCAACTCATCCACCACGTTTATTCATAACTTGTCCATAACTTTTTTGAATATCATGTTATATAATAATAATAATAAAGGAGTCTTATATAGCCCCATCAAACAGAGTTAACGACCCTCGTGGCACTTTAGATTATCATGCGAACGCACACACACCGCACACACATACACAAACATACACACACACACACACACACACACACACACCTTCACTCTTGTCCTATTCCTCTCCCTCCCCATTCAAATCCCACAGATGTGTACTCTCCCCCTCCTCCCCCTCCCTCCCCCGCACACGTACACAGACATACTCTCGATCTCCGTCCCACCTCAAACGAAAGGGCAAACAGGACTTAGACTCTGAAAGACTTGTGAAACAGATAAGTTTTGAGGGAGGTTTTAAAGGCAGGAAGAGAGTGAACATGTCGAAAAGAGGAAGGCAAGTCATTCCAGAGCAGGGGTGCAGCAAAGGAAAAGGATTTCTCGCCAAATGACTTGGTGCTGGTGCGCGGCGGCTCTCAGGTCATAGAGTCGTCGCTTGAACGAAGCCTTCGCCGAGGTACATAGAGAGTGAGCAAATCGGAGAGATAGTGAGGTCCCGCTCCACACAATGATTTATAACATAGTGTGCAAATTTTGTATTGCACACGAGCAGAGACAGGCAGCCCGATATATCACTTTTCACCCGATCTCTCAATGGTGAAGAACCACTTAAAAACTAAATAATTATTGTAGCCGAATCCATATTCAGATCTTCACCAAAATCGAAGCGTTTAGTCCTTTTCACACACACAACCTGTCCACCAAGTTTCGTCCAAATCTGTCCACAACTTTTTGAGATATCCTGCTACAAATTGTCGCGCAACTCCGATTAACACCAGAGTTGCGGATTCCTGATAACGAAGGCTTTAACTTCCGAGGCGGAAACTCAATGGCGGATTCCAAAACCAAAAGCCCCAAGCGCACGGAATGGAGGGGAACGGCGAGAGCCCCGCAGCCTTATCTATTAAAATCAACCACCCGGTAAAGTGCGTTCAGATATATGTACAAAAATAATATAAGGGTTTATTGGGAAAAACAAAGACAGTAAAAGCACGTGCCGGTAATGAAATATTCCTAAATCAAGATCCCGCGCACCAGATATCAAATACAAACAGGGGATGAATTAACAAAAAGAACACGTCATGTATCGTGTAACCGCGGAGCTCGGTCTTATCTGCTCTCGTTGTCTTGTCCGTCCAACGCGGCTCCAAACTCCGGCGTGGAGGAATCCTTAGTCCGCCTCGCACGCCCCGCTAGGCCTGAGCCAACACCCTCGCCGCTGCACACGAGGTCCGTGCACCAAGCTCCAAAGCACCACGAGGTCCCACAGCAGGACAGCGAGCTCCACTCGGGCTACACCTCAGCCCACCTCGGGTTGGGATCTCTGAACTGCGCTGCCAGGAATCCAACTGCGATCGACCACGGATCAACTGCGCTGAACTGCGAACTGCGCACTGCCAAACCAACTCGGGCTCTCTGCACTTGGGATCTGCCAACTCTCCTCATGCGCACCTCAAAACGAACTGCCCGTGCGCACCTCCTCTCGACTCGACTCCACACAAACTCAACTCTACACGCCAGAACTGTCACTGGTCTCTCAACTCGACCCTCGACTCAACCCGTGACTCGAATGGCATCCCGCCTCCGCTAATATCCCCGGCCGGTGACGTCAGCTTTGGCGCATTCCCAACCAATCGGTCTCCTCCACCGACTCGCCGGCTTGCTCAGGTCACGCCCACTGCGTCACTCGCACTCCCGCGCCTGCTCCTTGTGTTGTAGCACGTGCTATGCGAGGCGGATAGGCCTCTCGGAGGTGCAAATGGCGGCGGCCATTATCGGCGGTGTCCTAGCCCGATTTCTTCCTAAGTCATGTCAGGGGGAAGGGCGTCATTAATGTTGTACTGAGGGATCCTAACCAAGTGTTTATGTGGTCTGCAGTGCCATAAGGGACAAAGGTTTGATTACCAGGTGAGACATACAAGGGCTCTACTCATCATTCCCTACACTACTTATCACTCGAATCTCCCGGTAGATTCACAGTTATACACCTTAACCGACAAAACGCCTACACATGGACTTATTACAGGTAGTGTTCCTTACCGCGACACATGAAGCATGGTACCTACTCAGATCTACTCTGCTCTACATATATCACTACCCAAATTCATAACAATATTATTTTTGGCCATATCACTCAATGGTGAAGAATCACGTTAAAATGTTTACTATCTGGATCCGGATCCGGATCTTAACAAAAATTGAATCGATTCTTCCTTGTCACACACACAACCTGTCCAACAAGTTTCGTCCAAATCCATCCATAACTTTTTGAGATGTCCTGCTATATGTTGGTTATAGCCTGATCTCCCAATAGTGAAGAATCACTTTAAAAAAAAAAAAATTTCTCATATCCGAATCCATATTCAGATCTTCACCAAAATATAATCTGTTTGTCGTTGTCAGACACCCAACCGGTCCACCAAGTTTCGTCCAAATCCGTCCACAACTTTTTGAGATATCCTGCTTTGTATAGTTTTTGGCCCTATCTACCAATGGTGAAGAATCACTTCAAAAATTCTAGTAGTCGGATCCGAAT